>NC_053492.1:95760867-95987941 GCF_905171775.1 Rana temporaria | reverse complement strand
AGGCGCCATACAGAGCCGAGTCCAGCTCGGATATTTTCGGAAAGCGTGACGCGCCATAACAGCACATCAATCATCTACACCGCTGCCTAGGAACGCCTATTCCCCGCGGCAGAGAGAACCCGAACTGAGTGAAACAGAACTTTTAAACGGTATGTGCCCCGAAAAAGAAAAAAGTCTGGCATACTTTACATATCCGAAGTATGCTGGATGTAATGGTGAATAGATGTTTGTTAGGGTGAACCTCTGCTTTAAATGCCACAGCTTACCCAAGTATTGTTGCTTACCACATCCACCCCTTTATGGCTACTTCCAGCAGGATAATGCAACATGTCACAAAGCTCAAATCATCTCACCAATGGTTTCCTGAACATGACACAATGAGTTCACTGTACTGCAATGGCCTCCAGATCTCAGAGAACTTTTGGGATGTGGTGGAACAGGAGATATGTATCATGGATATGCAGCCGACAAATCTGCAGCAACTGCTTAATGTGAACTAGGGTTGTCCCAATACCATAGCCGCTCACTGTATCACTCGGCCCCGCCCCTCTGCGTGCCGCGTCACAGGATGTGAGTGACAGCAGCGCCAGCCAATGGCTGCGCTTCTCTCAATCCATCCGTTCTAGCCAATCAGCGGCCAGGCTGAGTGGCGAAAAGGATCTCAAGACCGCGCGGGACTTTCGAGGGGGTCAGGTAAATATAACGGGGGCTCGGGGGGCAGCATTATGAGATTTTTTCACCTTCCTGCATAGATTGCATTAAGCAAGGTGAATTTTTTTTTTTTTTACTTTACAACTCCTTTAATAGCTGTGTGCAGATGCACTCAAGGTTATATGAAAAAAAAAAAAAAAAAAAAAAAAAAAAACACACCAGCGTATACCCGAGTATAGCTATTTACTTCTATAGGCAGCTTCTTGACCGCACCTGAGGTTTTTGAAACAATACTGGCATTTACACTACACCGTGCATGAGGCCTAAAGAAATAAGTGAACAGATCCTCTTACCCCTCTGCCATGGCTTGAAATATCCCTCCCTTCACACAGATGTTTATTTATATCCGACAGCCGTGACCTCAGTTTATATCCAGCAACAAAAGGCTCCCTCGCCTAGCCATGTAGTACAGCCCCATAGAGTTCTTTAACCAGTTACCGCCCAGCCTATAGCAAAAATAGGATTTTTGTACTCCCCGTAAAATCCATTTCTCAGAGTTCATGGACGGACACAGCAGCATCTTGACCTTAGGGCATTATCCTCCTGCTAGGAGATTGACTAGGCAGAATAGCATGTCAAGTGTTAAACACATCACACAGTACCTCCCAGCATCTGCAGCCTGTTTGTCAACAAGCAGTACAAACAAAGGAGGGGTGGGTGCTGTGTCCATGAACTCAGAAATGGATTTTACGGCGAGTACAAAAATCCTATTTTCTCTTCCGTTCATGGACGGAAACAGCAGCATCTTGACCTTAGAGACGTCCCCAAGCAGTGTCAAAAAATAAACGAGGGGTGGGAAAAACAGCAAACCAACTTCACCCCAAACAAAACAGAGGAACTACAACCTTAAACAGCCGCCTGCAAAACCTTGCGGTTGAAGGAGGCATCCGAAGATGCACTCACATCAACCTTGTAAACCTTTGAAAAGGTGTGGACTGACGACCAGGTCGCTGCCTTACACACCTGTAAAACAGAAGCTTGATGGCAGAAAGCCCAAGAGGCACCAATTGCCCTGGTCGAATGCACCGTAACCGGGAAGGGGGGTGCCCGCCCCTTTAGAGCATAGGCCTGAAGCACGACCTGCCTGATCCACCTAGAAATGGTGGCTGATGAGACCGCCAGACACTTCTTAGGACCAGTCACCGACACGAACAGTGAATCCGACCTCCAAAGCGGAGCCGTAGCAGACAGGTACACCCGTAGGGCTCAAACTACATCCAGGGAATGCAACTCTTTTGGATTCACCGGCCGAGGACACAAGGATGGAAGAACAATGTCCTCATCAATGTGAAAGGCCAAAACAACCTTAGGCAGGAACGACTGCTGCGGACGCAGCACTTTATCCCTGTGGATGGCCAAATAGGGAGCCTTGCAAGACAAGGCTGCAAATTCAGAAACCTGTCTTACCGATGTAATCGCCACCAGAAAAACCACCTTCTGGGACAGAGTCAACAAGGGAATCCCCCTAATGTTCTCAAACGGAGGCTTCTGAAGCACCGAGAGGACTAAATTCAAGTCCCACGGAGGCAGTGTAGGACGCACCGGAGGGGCCACATGCCAAACCCCCTGCACAAACTTACACACCAGAGAGTGCGCCAAGGGTCGCTGAAAGAATACAACCAAGGCCGAAATCTGCCCCTGAACCATACTTAAGGAGAGTGCCTGGTCCACTCCACGCTGTAAGAAGAGCAGAATCCAGGACATCACATATGTACAGGGGTGCCAATTCATCTCACACATAGATGTAAACCTTCCACGTACGATGGTAAATCTTCTTGGAAGTAGACTTCCACAGCATGGTAGAGATCACCGAGTCCGACAGACCTCGGTCCCTCAGCACCTGGCTTTCAATAGCCATGCCATCAAAGCCAACGACTGTAAAGCAGGATAAAAGATAGGACCCTGCGACAGAAGATCCTCTTGCAGTGGCAGGCGCCAAGGAACATCAGCCACCAGACGCACCAGATCTGCGTACCAGGGAAGGCAAGGTCAATCTGGAGCAATTCAGATCGTCGGTATCCCCTCAGCTTCCACTCTGGAGTAGACGAGGAAGAAGCTTATGAAGAGGAAAAGGTATCGATTAGGCAATAGTGACCGCACGGTGCCACCAAAGCGTCTGACGCATCCGCCCACAGGTCTTTTGACCTGGCCACGAACCTCAACACCTTTCGATTGAGTCGCGACGCCAGGAGATCCACGTCTGGCGTGCCCCATTTTAGACAGACTCTGAAACACGTCCGGGTGTAGCGACCATTCTCCTTGGTCCAGCGCTTGGCGACTTAGGTAGTCCACCTGCCAGTTCTGTACGCCCAGAATGTACACGGCCAACAGAGCCGGAACGTTCTGTCCGGCCCACCGGAGGATGTGAGCGAATTCCGCCGCTGCAGCCGAGCTTCGTGTGCCCCCGATTGACAAAAGCCACAGCCGTGGCGTTGTCCGACTGAATCCTGACCAGGCGCCCCCGTAGTCTTAGAGACCATTTGGAGAGGCACAGCCTGATCGCCCGGAGTTCCAGGACATTGATCGGCAGTCGGGATTCTTCCCGAGTCCAGAGCCCCTGGCCTGACTGAACACCCCACACTCCCCCGCAGCCGGAGAGACTAGCGTCCGTCGTGACCACCGTCCAATGACACGGGAGGAACGACTTCCCGGCCCGAAGAACCGGAGACAGCCACCACATGGCTCACCCGGATTTGGTAAAAATTTCCCTCTAACACTCAAGTGTGAAATTGAGCATGATTGCCGATTGGTCGGTAAGTTTGAGCCTGGATATTTTATGTTTTTGTATGTATATGCGCCCTTTTCCAGTGCTTTTTATTGTATAGACCAGTCATAGGTAGGGGCAGTGACTTGTTTGTTGTATTTATGTCATTGTTGTCAGGCAGCACACTGACACCTTTGCTTCCAATGTGCTGAGTGTGCAGTGTGCTCCTGCCCCTTTAATGAGGGCTGGGCTACCTCCAGTCACCTGCCCCTTATCTATCAGCAGTCATGTGCTCCTACTGAGGAGACTTAAAATGCAATATTATAGTTAGGACTGCAGTATACAGAGTGCCTTGACAGGGCCTGCAGCTTACACATGCAAATGCGTGCAACTAAATCTCTAACGCACACAGCAAGACAGGTGAATTTGGTCGGTAAGTTTGAGCCTGTATATTCTGTTTTTGTATGTGAAATTGAGCATATGGGACCGCCTCGAAGGAGGCCACCATGGGACCCAGAACTCGCATGCAAAAGCGAAGAGACGACCACTTTTGGGTTGTCAACCACTGCGCCGCAGCGTCAGTAGTTTCTCCCTGGGAAGAAAAACTCTCGCCTCCGAGGAATTCAGGACCAACCCCAGGTATTCCAGTCGTTGAGACGGTACAAACACAGACTTCTGAACATTTAGCAGCCAACCGAATTCCCGGAGGGTCTGGCAGACACAACCTCTAACTCTGAGCTTGAAGAAGCTCTCAGAAGAAGGTCGTCCAGGTAGGTATTCTACAATAGCGATTCCCTCCTGCCTCAGCAGGGCCAGAATCGGGGCGAGCACCTTGGTGAAAACCTGTGGCGCCAGGTCGAAAGGGAGGGCCGCAAATTGAAAGTGGTCCTCCCCGACTGCAAAGCGCAGAAATCTCTGGTGCTTTGCGCATATGGGGATATGCAAGTATGCGTCCTGGATATCCAAGGACACCAGGAAATCCCCCGGATGGAGCGCTGCGACGACAGAGCGAAAAGACTCCATCCTGAACTTTTGCACTCTGACAAAACAGTTGAGGGCCTTAAGATCCAAGATTGGACAGACCCCTTTCTTCTTGGGGGATCACAGATTGGAGTAAAACCCCCGAAACCGTTCCAGTAAAGGAACCGGCATGATCACCCCCCTCACCAGCAGATCCCGAACAGCCCCAAAAAGGGCATCCCGAAGACCCGGAGAAAAAAAAAAAAAAAAAAAAAAAAAAAAAATTTGTTTGGTGAGCAAGAGAGAAACTATCTTGTACCCCGAGGAAACTACTTCGCAAACCCACCGGTCGCAAAAAGAAGAGACATCCACCGAGCCGCGAATTTGATCCCCCACCCGAGAGACGGGCGGGGACAGACCTTCATGCGGAAGCAGGCTTTTTCGCAGGCTTGCGGTACCAGGTGCGCTTCTGGCCCGCACCTTGGGCCTTTTCCTGCCGCGCTGGGCGCACAAAAAACGATTGGGAGCAGTAAAGGAGGCTCCTTGCCCTTCCCAGATTGTGGGAGCAGTGTGCTCTTACCACTTGTGGCATCCTTCATGATGTCATCCAGGGATGCCCCAAAAAGCCGCTCACCCTTAAAGGGCAAATCCACCAAGGCCTTTTTTGAGGACTGGTCCGCAGACCAGCATTTCAGCCACACAAGGTGGCGCAAAACCACTGCATAGGCGGAAGCCCTGGAAAGCAAGGGGAGCGTATACAGGACCGACTCACAGACGAACTTCAGACCCTGAACCAATTGTTCAGCCAGGTCCTTACAGGTCTCGGAAGCATCCCGTTCCTCCAGCTCCTGCAGCAGAAGCTTCGCCCTTTCGGTCAAAGTCTGACACCAGAGTCCCGGCCAGAACCAGCCTCACTGCGGAACACACTAAAGTGAATAGGGAGCGGGCCACAGCCTCCACTCTCCTACCAGCAGGGTCCTTAAATGCAGGAGACCCTTCCACAGGCAACGTGGTGGCCTTGCTTAATCTGGACACGGGAGGGTCCACAGACGGAGGAGACCCCCCCCCCTTTTTTTAAAAAGTCCTCCTCAAAGGGATAATGGGTTGCAAAGTTTTTCAGAACGGCAAAAACCTTTTGCGGCGTATCCCATTCCTTGTACAACAATTTGTCCAAATAAGGAACACAAGGAACACTCTTGCGGTGCGTGTCGGTTTGCGGAACCCAAAAGGAACTGGCACATCAGGTGCCTTCGCCACATCCTCAAGTTTGAGTATCACACACACCGCAGAAATAAGAGCTCCAACAAATTCCTTATCAGCGACTGACCCTGAAGCAGAGCCATCGTCACTGTCCGCGTGGGTTAAGCCTGCATCATCTGACATTACAGAACCAGAGGCAGAAGCAACAGCAGGGCCTGGTTCCGTGTCAGAGACATCCCCAGAAGCAGGCTCAGGGAGGGGGGCGCTTTTTACCCCCCTTCTGGCCACTAGCCGCTTCAAACCTGGCGAGAAATGCCTCCAGGACAGCCGACATTGCTTCAACAGATGTGGCAGGGGGAGGGGCACCAAGGGTTAACTCAGGCATTGCTGGGGCAGAAGTACCCGGTTCAGGCTCCATAATGCCCCACCGTTGTGTCACCCTTGAACTGCAAGGCAGAACCACCCACCAGTCACCTCCTGGCTGCTACAACAGAGGTAGAGGCCCCCAGGGAACTCACCACCCCACCCGGTGCAGCGTGAGCTGAGACAGATCTGAGGTGTGCACTAAAGCCGGCTGCGCTGCGTCTGTCACCTCAGGAAGATTTGCGGTCTTTTTGCAGCGCTAAAACGACCACACAAGGCCAATAGAAATCCAAGATGGCCCCTGTATGAGGAAAAAAACACCATAGAACTACAGGAAAATGGCAGCCGAGCTATATAAACCGCGACCACGGCAAAATGGCGGCCGTTGCGCAGTTTAAATACCCATAGTGACAGCACCCAGCGCAGCACACACAAACCAGTATGTAAAACACACACAGCCCCCGCTATACACACCGGACGTGGTAATAAAGAGACCTCAGAAGGCCCCCCCTCACAGCCGCTACCCAAACGGGGGAAGGAGGGAGAGGAAATAAGGGAGAGAGGAAAGCAGGGTGAACCCTCAGTCGACCTCCCAGGGGAAAATCCCAGCCATACCACCTTACCAAGGGGCCATACTTACCCGTCCTGCGACCACCGGCTGGAGGTATTCCAGACAGAACCAATGTCCACTAACGGCATGGCTGTCGACCAGACACACTGACAAGGCCATAGAGACCGGTCATATCTGTGCCCTGAAACATGAAGTTCCCCAGCCGCCCCTGAAGCAATGGGGCCTGTTGTGGACGACCCAAAGCTGAGCTGAGGGCCGGCACACGCTCGATAACCGAACATGGGGGGACTACAAGAGTCAAGACCCAGCCTGTCACCCAGTCGCCAGTTGATAGGAGAATCTCAGGATCCAAAAATGCAGGAACAAAACAAAAAAAATAAAATCTCCAGAGTACAGGACTTTAGAGGGCGTGTCCTCTGACGTTAGGCAGAGAAAAATTGAGGCTGCTAGAGCAGGGTGTGGGTTATACCCAGGGAACCATGCCCCCTGGGAGGAGCTGCACTGAAGAAAAGTTAACACTTTAAGTGCTGTATTTCTGCCCAACTCTCCTGGAAGGAAGCGGATATAACCCTACAGTCAAAGGCTGCTGTGTCCGTCCATGAACGGAAGAGAAAAACGTGTGTTTGATTGGAGGGTCGGACACATTAGGAGCAAGTTTATTCCTGAGTGACAAATCTCCCCTAAAAACACCCGCCTTAGCAGGGAGTACTGAACTTAAAGGGGGTCATTCTGGAGTACATTCCAGTGGCGATTAAGGATTTCTTTCATTTGCTTATGCTGCACAGAATATTGAGTGGTGAATGACCACTTAAATTTACTGTCAAGGGCACGTTTTGGGTTGCTCTAAAATGGTGTTTCCTATCAAGTTTAGAAACGCGGTCATTACATGATTTCATGGTTACATTGAATGACAATGATATGGGTATCATTTTGACCTACGAGTTGAGCCATACTATGATCCATTTTTTGGATCTGGAGATATATCGGCTGTTGATCGGCGGCTGGTGACTAAAACCTTTTTCAAGCCCACCGATCGCAACCGATATATTTCTATGGACAGCTGACACTATAGTTCATGGCTCAAATCTGTACCATACAGCCAACTACTCTGCATCAGAAAAAACTGTACCAACCTCACCGATATCCACCTAAAAGCGGACATTCTTAAATCTAGATTCGTCAAAAAGGGCTACATACCAGCCACTATAGAAGACGTAATTGATCGCGTTTCTAAACTTGATAGGAACACCATCATTTCAGAGCAACCCAAACGTGCCCTCGACAGTAAATTTAAAGGATCACTAAAAGGATTTTTTTTTTTAGCTAAATAGCTTCCTTTACCTTACTGCAGTACTGGTTTCATGTCCTCATTGTTCGTTTTTGCTTTGAAGTTGCTGTAATTCTGCTGTGATCTCCACACTTCCTGCTTGTCTGGCTCCTTATGAAAAATATCATGGCAGCTTCTCACTGTGGTCCAAGCTGTGTGTCTAAAACTCCTCAGAACCAATCAGATTTGTTTTAAAAACAAAACACTGCCCTGGATTTGTTTGTTTTTGTTCTGTGGGTCTCTTTACTTCACAGAAACATGAAACCAGTTTAAAAACAGAAGTGAAACTGCAGGTACATTATATGATTGAATTTAATCTATTTTTAATCATTTTTAAAAGGAATCAGTTAACTATGTCTCTATACCCTGTAAACAGTCATTTCAGCAAAAAAATGTTTTCCTTTAGTGAACCTTTAACCACTTAAGCGCCGGACCTTTAGGCAGCTAAATGCCCAGGCCAGGTTTTGCGATTCGGCACTGCGTCGCTTTAACAGACAATTGCGCGGTCGTGCGACGTGGCTCCCAAACAAAATTGGCGTCCTTTTTCCCCCCACAAATAGAGCTTTCTTTTGGTGGTATTTGATCACCTCTGCGGTTTTTATTTTTTGCGCTATAAACAAAAATAGAGACAATTTTGAAAAAAATTCAATATTTTTAACTTTTTGCTATAATAAATATCCCCCAAAAACATATATAAAAAAAAATTCTCCTCAGTTTAGGCCGATACGTATTCTACTTATTTTTGGTAAAAAAAAAAAAAACGCAATAAGCGTTTATCGATTGGTATGCGCAAAATTTATAGCGTTTACAAAATAGGGGATAGTCTTATTGCATTTTTATTAATTTTTTTTTTTTTACTACTATTGGTGGCGATCAGCGATTTTTTTCATGACTGCAACATTATGGCGGACACTACGGACAATTTTGACACATTTTTGGGACCATTGTCATTTTCACAGCAAAAAATGCATTTAAATTGCATTGTTTATTGTGAAAATGACAGTTGCAGTTACCCACAGGGGGGCGCTGTAGGAGTTAGGGTTCACCTAGTGTGTTTTTACAACTGTAGGTGGGTGTGGCTGTAGGACTGACGTCATCGATCGAGTCTCCCTTATAAAAAAGGATCACTCGATCGATACGCTGCCACAGTGAAGCACGGGGAAGCCGTGTTTACATACGGCTCTCCCCGTTCTTCAGCTCCGGGGAGCGATCACGACGGAGCGGCTATAAATGAATAGCCGCCCCGTCTTCCCGGATCGCTCCCCGAGGCAATCCGCCCGCCGCGGGGGGTCCCGATTGGACCCCCCACCCGCTAGAAGGCAAGGACGTATATATACACGCCCTTCTGCCTGTACGTGCCATTCTGTGGACGTATATAGTCGTGCGGCGGGCGTTAAGGGGTTAAGTAATCATTCACCACTCAATATTCTGTGCAGCATAAGCAAGTAAAAGAAATCCTTAAAGCGGATGTGCGCTCCAAAAAAATTATTAAAAGCCAGCAGCTACAAATACTGCAGCTGCTGACTTTTATTAGGACACTTATACCTGTCCTGGAGTCCAGCGGCGTCCACAGCAGAGGACGAGCGATCGCTCGTCACCCTGCTGCTCCCCCCTCCATCCACGGTGAGGGAACCAGGAAGTGAAGCGCTCCTGCTTCACTGCCCGGTTCCCTACGGCGCATGCGCGAGTCACGCTGCGCCCGCCGATTGGCTCACACGCTGTGTGCCGGGAGCCGAGTGTTCCCAGCACACAACGGGGGACAGACGGGAAGTCAGGAAAAACCTGTCTTTTGCCCGTGACGTGTGGCCGGAAGTGGGTGCAAATACCTGTCTTTAGACAGGTATCTGCACCCCCCTCCCCCCTGAAAGGTGTCAAATGTGACACCGGAGGGGGGGAAGGGTGCCGATCAGCGCGACTTCACTTTAGGGTGGAGATGCGCTTTAATCGCCACTGGAATGTACTCCAGAATGACCCCTTTTAAGTTCAGTACTCCCTGCCAAGACGGGTGTTGTTTTTAGGGGAGCTATGTAACTCAGGAATAAACTTGCTCCTAATGTGTCCGACCCTCCGATCAAACCCACGTTTTTTCCAGAATAGGATTTTTGTACTCGCCGTAAAATCCATTTCTCTGAGTTCATAGACGGACACAGCATCCTTTGACAGTACTGTTATATCCGCTTCCCTTTAGGAGAGTTTAGGCAGAAAAAAAAGCACTTTAAGTGTTAAACACATTCCTCAGTGCAGCTCCTCCCAGGGGGCGTGGCCCCCCGGGTATAACCCACACCCTGCTCTAGTAACCTCAGTTCCTAACAAGCAGTACAAACAAAGGAGGGGTGGGTGCTGTGTCCGTCTATGAACTCAGAGAAATGGATTTTACGGTGAGTACAAAAATCCTATTTTCTTACGTTCATAGACGGACACAGCATCCTTTGACAGTAGGGACGTCCCCAAGCAGTGTCAAAAAAATTCGAGGGGTGGGAAAATAACACAGCAAACCAGGTTACACCCCAAACAAAGCAGGAGTTGCTCAACGGAGAAACTCCAACCATAAACTGCCGACTAACACCTGCGGCCGAAGGAGGCATCAGAAGATGCACACACATCCACCTTGTAAAACTTTGAAAAAGTGTGGATCGACGACCAGGTTGCTGCCTTACACCCCTGTAACACAGAGGCTTGATGCCGGAAAGTCCAAGAGGCACCGATCGCCCTGGTCGAATGCGTCGTAACCCGAAAGGGGGGCGCACGCCCCTTCAGGGCATAGGCCTGAAGCACAATCCGTCGTATCCACCTAGAAATGGTGGCCGACGAGACTGCCAGACCTATTCTGGGACCAGCCACCGACACGAACAGTGAGTCCGACTTCCGGAACGGAGCCGTAGCAGAGAAGTACACCCGTAGGGCCCGAACCACATCCAGGGAAAGTAAAGTGGCCTCCTTCTGGTTTTTTGGCTGAGGACATAAGGATGGAAGAACAATGTCCTCATTAATGTGAAAAGCCGAAACCACTTTCAGGAGAAAAGACGGCTGCGGCCGCAGCACCACCTTATCCTTATGGATGACCAAATAGGGAGCCTTGCAAGACAAGGCCGCCAGTTCAGATACTCGTCTGATCGAGGTAATTGCTACCAGAAAAAAACACCTTTTGTGACAGAGTCAACAAAGGGGTCTTTCGGATGTCCCCAAAGGGAGCATCCTGAAGCACCGAAAGGACTAAATTCAAGTCCCATGGGGGTAGTGGATGGCGCACCGGAGGAGCCACATGTCCGACCCCCTGTACAAACGTACGCACCAAGGAGTAAGCCGCCAAGGGTCGCTGAAAGTTAACGGCCAGAGCCGAAATCTGACTCTTAACCGTACTCAAGGCGAGAGCCTGATCCACTCCCCGCTGTAAAAAACAGCAGAATCCTAGACACCACGTATGAACGAGGGTGCCACTTCATCTCCTCACACAGAGATGTAGGCCTTCCACGTACAATGGTAAATCCTACGTGAGGTAGACTTCCGTGCACGCAGCATGGTAGAGACCACCGAGCCTAACAGGCCTCGGTCCATCAGTATCTGGCTCTCAACAGCCACGCCGTTAAAGCCAGCGACTGTAAAGCAGGGTGAAAGATCGGACCCTGCGACAGAAAATCTGTTCTCAGAGGTAGACGCCAGGGGGCGTCTGCCACCAGACGCACCAGGAGCGGCGCGTCCAGTCTGGGGCGATCAGGATTGTTGGAATCCCTTCGGCTTCCACTCTGCGCAGCAGGCGAGGAAGAAGCTTCAGAGGGAAGGCGTAAATCAGTCGATAGTGACCCCAAGGAGCCACCGTGTCTGACGCGTCCGCCCACGGGTCCTTCGACCTGGCCACGAACCGTGGCACCTTCCGGTTGAGACGGGACGCTAGAAGGTCCACGTCTGGAGTGCCCCACTTTTTGCACAGACCCAGAAACACTTCCGGGTGAAGTGACCATTCTCCTGGGTCCACTGATTGACGACTTAAGTGGTCGGCTTGCCAATTCTGAACACCCGGAATGTACACGACCGATAGAGCCGGAACGGACCTTTCGGCCCACCGAAGGTTGTGCACTACAGCAGAGCTTCGTGTGCCTCCCTGATGATTGACTTACGCCATGGCCGTGGCATTGTCGGACCGGATCCTGACCGGTCGGCCCTGCAGCTCCAGGGACCACCCGGCAAGGCACAGCAGGAGTGCTCGGAGCTCCAGTACATTCATCGGCAGGCGAGACTCCTCCTGAGTCCACCGCCCCTGGGCTGACTGGGTGCCCCAAACGCCCCCAGCCGGAGAGGCTGGCATCCGTCGCGACCACTGTCCAGTGACATGGCAGAAATGACTTCCCGGCCCGAAGCACCGGAGACGTCAGCCACCACACCAGGGAAGAATTGACCAGTTGACTCAACTGAATCTGGGAATCCAGAGAAGACGGGAGCCTGTCCCAACGTGACAGAATCTCCTTCTGTAGTTCCCTGGTGTGGAATTGGGCATAAGGAACTGCCTCGAAAGAGGCCACCATCAGACCCAGAACCCTCATGCAGAATCGAAGAGACGACCACTTCTGGGTCAACAACTGCTGCACCGCAGAGTCTTAAGTTTCTCCGTTGGGAGAAAAACTCTCGCGTCTGCGGAATCCAGGACTAGCCCTAGGTATTCCAGACGCAGAGACGGAACCAACACTGACCTCTGGATATTCAGAAGCCAGCCGAACTCTTGGAGAGTCTGACACGTGATAGACACGTCCTCTAATTCTGAGGAAGCTCTCAGGAGAAGGTCGTCCAGATATCCCACGATAGCGATCCCTCGCTGTCTCAGCGAGCACCGTGGTGAAAACCCGTGGTGCCTAGGCCAGGCCGAATGGGAGGGCCACAAATTGAAAGAGGTCCTCCGTGATCACAAAGCGCAGAACCTCTGGTGCCTTGTGCATACGGGAACATGCAGGTATGCGTCCATGATATCCAAGGATGCCATGAAATCCCCTTGATGGAGCGCTGCTATTACCGAGCGAATCGACTCCATCCTGAATTTTTGCACTTTGACAAAGCAATTGAGGGCCTTGAGGTCCAGGATTGGACAGACCCCTCCTTTTTGGGGGCTACAAACAGTTTGGAGTAAAACCCCTGAAACCGTTCCATCGAGGGAACTGGCACAATCACTCCCCTGACCTGAAAATCCTGGACAGCCCCTGACAGAGCCTGCCGGCGAACCGGAGGAAACTGGAGGCTGGAAGGAAAAAATCTGTTTGGTGGACAAGAGAGAAACTATCTTGTACCCCGAGGAAACTACTTCGCAAACCCAACGGTTGGAGAGGAGAGACCTCCACCGAGCCGCAAATTCGCGAAGCCGGCCCCCCACCGGAGACCAGGGCGGGGGCAGACCTTCATGCGGAAGCAGGCTTGTGGAACCAGGGGTGCTTCTGCCCTGCAGCGGGCGCCTTAGCACCTTGCAAACTTTTTCCTGCAGCACAGGGCACACAAAAAAAACGCTTTGGGGTAGTAAAAGAGGGCCCTTGCCTACGACGAGGCTCCTTGCCCTCCCCAGACTGTGGGAGCAGTGTGCTCTTACCACCTGTGGCATCCTTAATGATGTCATCCAGGGACGCCCCAAAAAGCCGCTCACCCTTAAAGGGAAAATCCACCAAGGCCTTCTTGGAGGATCGGTCCGCAGACAAGCATTTCAGCCACACAAGGCAGCGTAGTACCACCGCATAGGTGGAGGCTCTGGAAAGCAAGGGAAGCGTATCCAGGGCCGACTCACAAATGTTAGACCCTGAACCAATTGTTCAGCAGGTCTCGGAAGCATCCTGCTCCTCCAGCTTCTGCAGCAACAACTTTGCCCGTTCAGCCAGTGTCTGCGACACCAGAGACCCGGCCACAACCGGTCTCACAGCCGAACCCACAACTGTGAACATAGAGCAGGCCACAGCCTCCACTCTCCTATCAGTGGGGTCCGTAAAAGCAGGAGCCCCCACCACAGGCAATGTGGTGGCCTTACTCAGTCTGGACACAGGAGGGTCCGCTGTGTTTTAAGTCCTCCTCAAAGGGATAACGGACGACAAAGTTTTTTAGGAACAGCAAAAACGTTGTGGCGTGTCCCATCCTTACATAGCAAATTCACCAAATAAGGAGCACAGGGAAATACTTTTTTGCGGTGCTGGGTGGCTTGCGGAACCGGCACATCTGGTGCTCCCGCCAAATCCTCAAGTTTATGAGTATTACTGACCCTGAGGCAGAGTCATCCTAACAGTCCGTGTGGGTTAAGCCTGCATTGACAGAGACATCCCCAGAAGCAGGCTCAGGGAGGGGACGCTTTGTACCCCCCTACTGGGCACCAGCTGCTTCAAACCTGGCGAGAAACGCCTCAAGTACAGCCGACATTGCCTCAACAGATGCGGCAGGAGCAGGGGAATAAAGTATAACTCAGGCATTGCTGGGGCAGAAACATTCCATATTGCCCCACTGCTGTGTACTGCAAGACAGAACAACCCATTGGTCACCTCCTGGCTGCAAAAATAGAAGCAGAGGCCTCCCAGGGACTCACCACCCCACCCAGCTGCAGAGAGAGCCGACAACCTGAGGTGTGCTCCGATGTGCTGTGTCTGTCCTCAGGGAAGAATCACAGCGTTTCACAGCACTAAAACTGTCACAAGAGACCAAGAGATTTCCAAGATGGCCGCCGTCTGAGGTAACAATCACCTCATACAACACAGCAGCACCCCCCAGAGTAACAACACAGTCCCCCAACACACGGGCCCCGGCAGTAATAAAGAAAACCCAGGAGGCCCCCCTTTACAGCCGCTACCCAGTCAGGGGGAAGGAGGGAGAGGAAGGGGAGAGAGGAAAGCAGGGCGGACCCTCAGTCGACCTCTCCAGGAAAAACACCAGCCATACCACCTTACCTGAGCAAGGGGCCACTACTTACCTGTCCTGCGACCACCGGCTGGAGGTATCCCAGACAGAACCAACGTTCACTAACGGCATGGCTGTCGGCCAGACACACTGTGACAAAGCCATAGAGACCGGTCATATGTGTCCTGGAACATGTAGTTCCCCGGCCGCCTCTGGAGCAATGTGGCCTGTCGTGGACGACCCAGAGCTGAGCTGAGCGCCGGCACACGCTCGATGGCCGAACCTGGGGGACTACAAGAGTCAAGACCCAGCCTGTCACCCAGTCAGCTGTTGATAGAAGAATCACAGGATTAAAAAATGCAGGAACAAAATAATAAAAAGCGAGAAAATCGCAAGAAAAAAAATCTCCAGAGTACAGGAACTCCAGAGTGCCTGCCTCTCCTGTCGTTAGGCAGAAAAAAAACTGAGGCTACTAGAGCAGGGTGTGGGTTATACCCGGAGGGCCACACCCCCTGGGAGGAGCTGCACTGAGGACTGTGTTAACACTTAAAGTGCTTTTTTTCCTGCCTAAACTCTCCTAAAGGGAAGCGGATATAACCCTACTGTCAAAGGATGCTGTGTCAGTCTATGAACGGAAGAGAAATAACGGGTTTTATGCTTGCCGTAAATTTATACATAATACCCTGACAAACAGGAAAATAGTAAGCTTCACTTCTACAGCAACATCTATCTACCAAGTGAAAGAATTTGTGACATGTGACACTCGTTATGTAGTATATCTCCTGACCTGTCCATCCAAGAAGCAGTATGTCGGTAGGATTATCCAAACTTTTTCCATTAGGGTTAATGAACACATTAGAAGTATAAAAAAAAAGGCAAGACTAACCATAGTGTGCCGAGGCACTACTTATACTGCCATCAGAAAGATCCAAAGGGTACCAGCTTTCAGGTGATTGGTAAATGAACCCCCCATTGGAGGGGAGAATCAAGTGTTAGAGGAGTCTCCCAGATAGAAATGTACTGGATATATCAGCTTCAGTGTTTTTCCCCCTATGGGTTAAACATCGAATGGGATATCAATGCGTTCAATAAGGCATAGGATATATTCCTATGGGCTTTGTTAGTTTTATGCTTTTTCCAACGATTTAAGCACATTCTTTCTAGTGTAATCCCTTTTATCTTAACAAATAATTTTTTTATGCCATATGCTGATGAGTTATGATGCGGGTGCTTTTACCATTATCATGTACTTACATTTTTGGTCATGGTGCCATTCACATGTGGTTTCTAGTATCAGTATTTAGGTAGAATGATTTTAAATTGTATCGATTTATTTTTTATATACATCGTTTCCCCCTTCTTTTTTATGTACATAGATGCTTAATGCATCACCTGATAGCATGCATATACTATGTGTTAATTATTCATACCATATGATACCACCATTTTCACGTTTGGATTGCCTCTTACCCTGGGCTGGCCATGATCTGTTGACACCCGGTGGTTTTAGTGTTTGGAACGCAACTATCCATGGAGCATGGCGTAATGACATCACGGGGCGCCAGCGTGATGACGTAGTGGCATATCCTGCGCATTTCCTTGGAGCATTCGGCCGTTGTCCAGTTTAGAACGCAGACGCCTTGAGGGAATATAGCGTTCTTGCATCATCGCGGGTGAGCGTGATGACGCAGACGTTCCTCGTATCGCTGAATGGCTATCTCCGATTGATGCATGCAATGGTTTGCACTACAGAGAGTGGTTAATCCTGGCTGAGGATGGGAGGTGTATATTGCACTCTTCCATTATGATTGGCTAGATGTTTGGAATGGTTGTTTTCAATAACAGCTGTTACTAATTTGGTACGCAATTGTTATGGTATGATTGTTGCAATTGTTTGTGCAGAGTATATTAATGGCGTGGTGTAGGTCAGTAGGTTTATGCCCCAGTCGAAGAGCCATCGCTCGAAACATGTCGGGTACATAGCTACTACAGCTACTTGTTCACCACGCTCTGCTATATATCTTTTGTGGTCACCTGTACTCGCCTTTTCACAAGGATTTGTACTTTTAATGTTTATCTACGCCAATAAATGCTTTTTTACCTCCCATTGGGATTAACTAGAAGAGTGAAGAGTTTCCATTGCTGCTTACCTTATCTTGGACACACAAGACCCAAAAACGTGGAACCACAACGATATCCCTAAAGTGTCAACACTTCCACTGTTGTCATCAGCCTGAGGATTTCGTTCATGCTTGTCTGACATACCGCCGCTGGCGAGTGTCCAACACGTCTGGTAAGAGTATCCATTTCTTACATGTCTTGGCTATCTCTGGATTGAATGGTGGATTTACCAGTGAGCTCTTAAAACTTCTGAAATGATGCGACTCATCTCACATGCTTCAGCATAGTCGCACAGCGGGACGTTTCTGCTTATTGGTCCTATGGGAGGTTATCCCACCACTTTAAACTTTCATATCCATTTGTGTTTATTTTGACTTGTAACATCCTGTCCAGCCCATTGTGATACACTTATATGTACACAGTCATTTAGGAATGGTTAGACTGTCATTGCACAGTGTAAAATATCAGCCTAATTTTGATAATCGGCCGATGCCCATCAAAAACGGCCACATATCAGCCGATATATCGGTCTACCTCTAGTAAGGAACACAAACCCTTCCTTTCACCATTAGTCTCAGAGGCAGAATTAAAAAACCTTTAAGGAATGGGTGCTCAACCTGTGGCCCTCTGTTGAGGAACTACAAGTCCCATCTCACCTGTCTTTCGGAGTCATGCTTATAACTCATCAACTTTTAGTTCTGCAACAGCTGGAGGGCCAAAAGGTTGAGAACCCATGCGTTAAGGCTTGATCACTGAGCATATGCTTCTTTGGGAGTTACCACCTCCACCACCAACAAGAAAAAACACCTCACTATACTTTGTCCCCCATGTTGTTATTAAGCAGTTATTCACACAAGCGGCTTTATTTTTATTTTTTTTAAACACTATCTTGAAAATCTTACCCATGTGACATCAACTTTTTTACAGAGCTTGTCCAATTTCTGAAAGTCCTCCTTATTGACGACATCCCCACCATTGTAAGTTGTCCAGCCATTTTGCTTCCATCTAGGCATCCATTCAGTCGCACCTACAATGAATAAAGCCACATGAGGCCTTGTACAGATTTTGCTTCACTTCCTCAAATACCCCGTGGTTGTAAATCCTTGTAAACCCAGTGAAGTACTACCCTCAAATACACAGATGAAACCAATCCTCCTACACAAGTTGTACCTGTCTAACTAATCTTCTCTAAATCTGTTCAAAGTGCAGATTCCCTCCCTCTTAAAATGAAAGTTCCAACGAGCAGGGCCCTCTGATCTGATTCCTACTTTAAAGTGAATTGTATTTGTACTCTACTCTCAAGTTGTAAAGCCCTGCGTATAATAATATAGGCTTTGAGGGGGTGGAGAGCTGAAATAACACATTGCAGAGCCCAGAGAGCCGATTAGAGCAGTGGTTCTCAACCTGGGGGTCGGGGGTCAAATGACGATTTGCCAGGGGTCACCTAATCCTGGGCTGTTCCTGAAGCCTGCACCACTCTCCCAGCCTTTCTGCAGCCGCCCAGCAGGGCTGTTCTCGGAGCCTGTGGCCACCCACTCAGCCTCTTCACAGAGACTAGAGGTCAGCTGACTGGTAAAGAATGATGTAAGGGGGGTGGAGGAGACTCCATCTCCTGATTTTGGCATAGGTGTCACTGCTGCGGGACACCACAAAGTGAGACAGTGAGTAACACTACCTGTGATTATAGTTGCCATTAAACAAGAAAGATGGCCAGAGAGAGAGTGATGGGGAAAAAAATTAGGATAGAGAGATAAAAGGGAAAGAAAGGAGAACACAGAGAAAATGTGGTACATCCTAAAATGTAGCATAATGGGATTTAATACCATATGAGTGCAAGGGACTCAGGGAGCGCTAAATGTCCATGGGTTAGGGGCACAAATTACTTGTCTTGCCTTGGGTGCAGACAACCCACGCTACAAAATAATTTTACTGTTAGGAGTCCCCACAGCTTGGGAAATTATATCAAGGGGTCACGGCACTAGAAGGTTTAGACCCACTGGATTAGAGGGAGGAGATACATCCCCTCCCCTCTGCTGGAGGTCTCTCCCGTCAACATTTTTCTTTTGGTGTCAAAAAAGTCAGAGGTGACTCATGCAGATAGGAACAAAGCAGACAAATTGCACTTAGTGCTCTTAATTGAAGTACACAATAGAGGGATAAGCTTTGTTCATATTTCATGTCTGAAGTTTACAACCACTAGGGCCCATTTCACATGGGGCAGATCAGTAATGATCCGCCCCGTGAACCTCTGCTTGCTCAGGGGGGGATTGCTCCGTTGATCCCAGCTGAGCCAGCGGATGACAGGGCGGTCCCCGCACACTGTGCAGGGACCGCCCTGTCTTTTCTCCGTTCTCCTCTCTATGGGGGGGGGGGGGGGGTCAGATGAACACGGACCGTCTCGTCTGTCAGTGTCCACCCGATCCGCAGATGGATGAAAAAAACTAAAAAAAAAATAGGATGTTGTACTCACCGTAAAATCCAGTTCATGGACAGCAGTATATTGACCTTGGGTATTATCTTTCTAGGAGATTGACTAGGCAGAAAAACAGCATGTTATGTTAAAAACTCCACACAGTACAGTACCTCCCAGGAGACTGTTACCCCTGGTACATCCCCCACTCTCTGCTCTACAGCCTCAGTTCGTTAAGCAGTACAAACAAAGGAGGGGGTGGGTGCTGTGTCTGTCCATGAACTCAGAGAAATGGATTTTACGGTGAGTACAAAAAAACTATTTTCTCTTCCGTTCATGGACGGACACAGCAGCATCTTGACCTTAGGGACGTCCCCGAACAGTGTAAAAAATAAAATAAAAATAAATAAAAATAAAAAAAATCGAGGGGTGGGAAAAACACAGCAAACCAACTTCACCCCAAACAAACCAGAGCTCAACAGAGGAACTTCAACCTTAAACAGCCGCCTGCAAAACCTTGTGGCCGAAAGGCATCTGAAGATGCACTCACATCCACCTAGTAAAACTTTGAGAAGGTGTGGACTGACGACCAAGTCGCTGCCTTACACATCTGTAAAACAGACGCTTGATGGCGGAAAGCCCAAAAAGGCACCAAGAAAGGGTGGCAGATGAGACCGCCAGACCCTTCTTCGGACCAGTCACCGACACGAACAGTGAATCAGACTTCCGAAACGGAGCCGTAGCAGATGGTTTCGAGCCCTACGGGTGTACCCAAGTCAAAGGAATGCAATGCAGCCTCTTGTGTTCGCCGGCCGAGGACACAAGGATGGGAGAACAATGTCCTCATTAATGTGAAAGGCCGAAACAACCTTAGGAAGGAACAACGGCTGCGGACGCAGCACCCATCCCGGTGGATGACCAAGTAAGGAGCCTTGCAAGACAAGGCCGCCAATTCAAAAAACCTGTCTGACCGATGTAATTGCCACCAGAAAAAAAACACCTTCTGGGAAAGTCAATAAAGGGATCTCCCTAATGCCCTCAAACGGAGGCTTTTGAAGCACCGAGAGGACTAAATTCAAGTCCCACGGAGACGGTGGAGGATGCACAGGAGGGGCCACATGCCAAACCCCCTGCACAAACATCCGCACCAGAGAGTGCGCCACCAAGGGTCGCTGAAAGAAAACAGCCAAGGCCGAAATCTGCCCCTTAAAATCGTACTTGATGCCAGAGCCTGATCAACTCCCACAGAGATGCAAGCCTTCCACGTACGATGGTATCTTCCGGGAAGTAGACTTCCACGCCCGCAGCGTGGTAGAGATCGAATCAGACAGACCTCGGTCCCTCAGCACCTGGCTTTCAATAGCCACGCCGTTAAAGCCACGACTAAAGCAGGATGAAAGAGTACCTGCGACAGAAGATCCTCTCGCAGTGGCAGGCACCACGGAACATCTGCCACCAGACCTGCATACGAGATCTGCGTACCAGGGATGGCAAAGCCAATTCGGAGCAATTAGGATTGTTGGTATCCCCTCGGCTTCCACTCTGCGGAGCAGACGAGGAAGCAGCTTCAGAGAAGGGAAGGCGTAGATTAGACGATAGTGACCCCACAGCGCCACCAACGCGTCCGCCCACGGGTCTTTTGACCTGGCCAAGAACCTCGACACCTTCCGATTGAGTCGTGATGCCAGGAGATCCACGTCTGGAGTGCCCATTTCAGACACAGACTCTGAAACACATGTAGCGACCATTCTCCTTAGTCTAGCGTTTGGCGACTTAGGTAGTCCGCCTGCCAGTTCTGTACACGGCCGACAGAGCTGGAACGTTCTCTTCGGCCCACCGGAGGATGTGAGCGACCTCCGCCACGGCAGCCGAGCTCCTTGTGCCCCCCTGATTGACATAAGTCACTGCCGTGGCGTTGTCTGACTGAATCCTGACTGGGCGGCCCTGTAGTCTCAGAGACCACTTGGAGAGGCACAGCCTGATAGCCCGGAGTTCCAGGACATTGATCAGCAGTTGGGATTCTTCCCGATTCCAGCACCCCTGGGCTGACTGAACACCCCAGACTCCCCCCCCAGCCGGAGAGACTGGCATCCGTCGTGACCACCGTCCAATGGCATGGGAGGAACGACCTCCCGGCCCGAAGCACCGGAGAAGTCAGCCACCACACTAGGGCGCTTGTCCCAATGCGAGTGTGAGTGTGAAATTAAGCATACGGAACCGCCTCGAAGGAGGCCACCATGAGACCCAGAACTCGCATGCATAAGCGAAGAGATGACCATTTTTGGGTCTCCAACCGCTGCACCGCAGCTAGCAGTGTCAGTTTCTCCGTTGGTTATAAAAACTCTCGCCTCCGAGGAATCCAGGACCAAGCCCAGGTATTCCAGGCGCTGAGACGGCACCAACACCGACTTCTGAACATTTAGCAGCCAACCGAATTACCGGAGGGTCTGGCAGGTGATACACATCTTCCTCAACTCTGAGCTTGAAGAAGCTCTCAGAAGAAGGTCGTCCAGGTATCCTACAATAGCGATCCCACGCTGCCTCAGCAGGGCCAGAATCGGAGCGAGCACCTTGGTGAAAACCCTTGGCGCTGAAGCCAGGCCAAAAGGGAGGGCCACAAATTGAAAATGGTCCTCCCCGACCACAAAGCACAGAAATCTCTGGTGCTTTGCGCATATGGGGATATGCAAGTACGCGTCCTTGATATCCAAGGACGCCAGGAAATCCCCTTGATGGAGTGCCACTACTACAGAGCGAAACGACTCCATCCTGAACTTTTGCACTTTGACAAAACAGTTGAGGGCCTTGAGACCCAGGATTGGACGGACCCCTTCCTTCTTGGGGACTACAAACAGATCGGAGTAAAACCCCTGAAACCTGAAACAGTTCCAGTAAGGGAACCGGCACGATCACCCATGATCAGCAGATCCTGAACAGCCCCAAACAGGGCCTTCCGACGACCCGGAGAAAGCTGGAGGTTGGAAGGGAAAAAAAAATCTGTTTGGCGGACAGACACTTGGGAGAACAGGGAGAAACTTGTACTCTGAGGAAACCACTTTGCAAACCCACCGGTCGGAAAGGAGATATCCACCGAGCCGTGAATTTGCGAAGCCGGCCCCCCACCCCAGAGACGGGCGGGGGCAGACCTTCATGCGGAAGCAGGTATTTCCGCAGGCTTGCGGAACCAGGGACGCTTCTGCCATTCAGTGCCCTGGGAACGTTAACCTGCAGTCCCGGGTGGACGGAAAAACCCTTGGGGGCGGTAAAGGAGGGCCCCTGCCTACAGCAAGGCTTTTTCCCCTTTACCAGATTGTGGGAGCAGAGTGCTCTTACCTCCCGTGGCATCTTTTAGAATGTCATCTAGAGAAGCCCCAAAAAGCCTTTCACCCTTAAAGGGCAAGTCCACCAAGGCCTTCTTAGAAGACTGGTCCCGCGGACCAACACTTCAGCCAGATACTGTAAGGCGGCGCAACACCACCACGTAGGCCGAGGCCCTGGAGAGCAAGGGAAGCGTATCCAGGGCTGACTCAGACAAATTTTAGGCCCTGCACCAACTGGTTGGCCAGCGCCACACAGTCAGGGGGGCTTGTTGCTCCCCCTCAACTACTAAAGCAACAACTTTGCCCGTTCAGTGTCAGACATTAGAGCCCCGACCAAGACCGGTCTCATCGCTGACCCCACCACCATGAACATGGAGCGGGCCACAGCCTCAGCTCTCCTATCTGCTGGGTCCTTGAAAGCGGGAGCCCCCTCCACAGGTAACATGGTAGCTTTGTTCAGTCTGGACACAGGGGAGTCCACTGACGGAGAAGAGGTCCATTTCTTCAGGAAATCCTCCTCACAAGGATAACGGACCGCAAAGCATTTTGGAACAGAAAAAAAAAAAAAAAAAACTTTGGCGGCCGATCTCATTCCTTGTACAAAAACGTTTCCAGATAAGGAACACAAGGAAACACTTTTGCAGTGCGGACCGGCTTGCGGAACCCAAAAGGGACCGAGATCTGATGTCTCCACCATTTTCTGATATCCTGCACCGCAGTGATAAGAGCTCCAACTAGCGCCCTATCATGCGCCGACCCTGATGCAGAGTCATCCTCACTGTCCGTGTGGACTGGGACTGCATCCTCTGACACCTCGGAACCAGGGCCGAGAGCAGTAGCTGGGCCCGATTACGTGTCAGAGGCATCCCCAGAAGAAGGCTGGGGAGGGGGCACTTTTTACCCCCCCCCCCTCTGGCCACACGCCGCTTCCATCCTGGCAACAAAGACCTCTAGGACTGCCGTCATAGCAACAGAGGCCGCAGGTACAGGGGCACTAAGGGTTAACACCGGCATGGGGGAAGCAAAATCTGGTTCGGACGCCATGCTGACCCACCCTTTGAATGCAAGGCAAGACCCACAGGCCACCCTCCCGGCCGCAGCAGAGAACACGGGACCCCCCCCAGAGGACTCACCACCCGACCAGGCCTGGTACCATCCCTCAGAAGTGTAATGGAACCGTTTGCGTTGATTTTCCAGCCACTAGAGGCAAAGACATTCCAAAATGGCCAGACATGCAGAGCATGTGGGCTACAGGAAAATGGCCGTCGATCTCCAATAAAGGCGCCGCCAAAATGGTGGCCGCGAGGGTAAAAAGAAACCACACAGAGCAGCAAAAACAGGTCCCCCCCACACAAACACGGCAGCAAAACAGCACCCCCCGGAAGCAGACAGCCCCCAGCCACTGGATGGAGCCCTCCAGGCGGTCCCCCCCACCCAGAACGTGGGGAAAGGAGGGAGAGGAAGGGAGAAAGGAAAGCAGGGCGGACCCTTAATCGACCTCCCCAGCCGCATTACCCTGCCAAAGCGAAGGGACTGCTACTTACCCATCCTGCAACCACCGGCTGAAGGCATCCCGGACAGAACCAACGTCCGCGCAGTTATGGCATGGCTGTCGGCCCAGCACACTGACACGGACAGAGCCCGGTCATATGTGTGCCCTGGAGCATATAGCTCACTGGTCACCCCTGGAGCAACGGAGCATGTCATGGACCAGACCACAGAGGCCCAGAGGAGCCATGTCATTCTCCTTTGCTAGGCAGAAAAAAAACAGGCTGCAGAGCAGAGAGTGGGGGTATGTACCAGGGGGAACCGCCCCCAGGGAGGTACTGTGTGGAGTGTTTAACATGCTGTTTTTCTGCCTAGTCAATCTCCTAGGAGGATAATACCCCAAGGTCAATATGCTGCTGTGTCCGTCCATGAACGGAAGAGAAAAAAAATGGGAGCCCATGTTGAATACCTATCTGGGGGGCTAGTTTGAGCCTGGATATTCTATGTTTTTCTATCTGGGGGGCTTGACAGACTTGAATTGCAAGCAGACAAGTGGCCAGACTGAGGTTTGTCAAAATTAGGAATTTTGGTTTACCTGTAAAATCCTTTTCTTGAGTACATCACAGGACAAAAGTGTTAATGCAAATGTTATGCTGCCACCTTCAGCCCAGGTTCACACTGGGCTGCGGGAGTGAAGCTGTGCGAGTTCAGCTGAACCCGCAGAATTTCACTCCTGCCTGTCAGTCCCGATTTCGGCCGCGATTACAGACATCTGCAGTTTTCTGCAGCGCCACCAATGCGTCGTGACACCAATTAGGACTCATTGCCAGCAAATGCCGCCGCACTGTGCATTCTATTTGCTGACCTCCCAGGGGTCTCTCCCTCAGCAAAAGCTGGCACATACACTTTTCAGTGCTAGCCAATAGGCCATTGCCTTTAACTAGTGACGCCCCCTCGGTGCCATGGTCACAGGTGCTCCTTCGCATGGAATCCAGATTAATGGAAAGGGTGCATCACACTCTCCTGGACACCATGCACATTTTCGACCGTAAAAATGGGGAAGTTGGTCAACTTATCAAATAGGCGCCAAGCATGGAGACCTCCTATCTGTTCCCAATGACCAGATAGGTTGATGGCTCCACACATTATTGTACCAGTAATGAGAATTTTACAAACATTATCTTACATTTCCCCCTTATTTTTTCGGGTTCCCTTAAATCTTACTCAGTTCATTGTTTATTTTTACTTTGTTAAAAGGTAATATGAGAGATTTATACACGTACCATTTTATCCCGTTATTTGAATGTATTTGCCAACCTCTGTACCTACACATTTTGTACTTGCCTGCTCTTCCGCAATAAATTATTTTTTTTTTTTTTTTTTTTAACAAAAGTTCATTTATACCTCATTTCTCTCACATTCTTCCCCAGCTCCCTCAGCCATTCACAGCAGCTAGGCGTGTTCCACGCCATGGACACGTGGTTATACACTAAAAAATCTGCAGCACCTAGCATTGTAATTTAACATACTTCCAAAGCCTGCCCCCTATCTCCCAGAAGCTGCTGGGCAAAATTAGGCAATGAAGACAGGAGGAGATCATATTCTGTGAAGGATAGGTTGGGCATGTCTAGGCATGCTGATTGTTTAGCTTAGAAAGTCTTCTCTAAGGTAGACAGCTAGCCAGAAAATTATTAAACCCAACCATGGGTTTAAGAATATTGCTGTATCCCCCCCCCCCCCCACATCAGAGTATGTTTTGATAGGGGGGATGCCTCCCGCTGTGCTATTGTATTCTGCCAATGGGGGCACAGCAAGCATTTCCAGCCAGCAGAATACGATGGTTATTGCAAGCTGCCATTTTTGCTAGCAGTAACCTTATGTAGAAAAATCTGACATGCTGGCTGTACCAAAGTTAAAAATCAATCAGCCTGCCCATACACTGTTTGAATCTGGGCTGGTTCTTGCTGAACCAGCCAAGATTCCAACCATCCATGGATGGCTTTAGCAAATACATGCTGTGTATTATGCTCCCTGCATTTAGCTATTTTTCCAGTTCTCCAAAACTCTATAGCCTCCTTCAATTAACAAGGTTGTAAACTGTTACACCATTTGTAAGTACAGGAAAGCCTATAATAAGGCCTACCTGTAGGTACTGCAAATATCTCCTGAACTTGAAGTTGAGATATTCACATGCGCACTGAAGAAACGCCCCGCTCGTGCAGTTTCCTCAGTACCCGTGCCGTGACCGGCGGCACCCTTGTGCATGCACGGGAGTGAAGTCATTGTGGCGCTGGCGAATCAGTGTCGGAGCCCGTAAACCCAGAAGTAACTCCAGTGACAGATGTTGGCCGTTTGAGCAGAGTGTGGGTGGCACAGCAGGACATTCATACTAGCTCAATATGCCTTTGTCTTGTTTTTGGAGGTTTACCTCTAAAGCTTGCTCCAGGTACCTGCAAGATCAGTTATCCCCTGGAAATCCACTACATATCTATTCTGCAAGAGCTGCCTGCTCACAAGCTTACAAATTAGGTTTAGTTCCACTTTAAGATATTCTTGCAATTGTTGATATGACCCTCACATTCTTGTATGCTTTCAAATATTTTAAAGAGTTTTAAGTTTAAAGATTAGTCACAACAATGACAGCTTAACTCAAGTACTTGATATATCTCACCTTTTATAGTGAACTCACTGTCTGAACGAATATTAAGTCTGGTAATATTCTGACTCTGGGCCTGCTCTACTGCCCTACAGGCTGCCTGGAAGAAGACCAATAATGCACATTTAGTTTAACAGTTCTAAACCATTAACAACCACCAAAAACACGACTGCATAAAATATACCAATGCAGCCTGCAATGCAAGACACTGAATAGTTAGATAAAATTACCTCATTGACTGGATAATAAGACCACAGTCTAAACTAGAAAAGCATCCTGAAAGTTGTATGCATTCAAACATACAGCTTTACATGCCAAGGACCACAGCACCAGCATAACAAAGCAACATACCTGTATTTCAGCTCTCTGATTTGTCTGTCTTCCATACAATCTTTCAGAAACGTTTCTGTAATACAAAGCACAAAATACCATTTGACAGCACAGATCAGTGGAGCAACACATTACAGATCACTCAAATTACTGGTTACAAAAGGATCCTGACCTCTAGACAAATGCCACTTTATGTCATTACTCCAGGGCTCGATAAATCCGGTCGCCAGGTGACTGAAAATAGTCTCCTGGCGACTTGGCTTGGAAGGTGGGCAAAAAAACAAAAAAATTTATTTTGTGTTAAGTCTCCAGCTCTTTCTTGTGTGAACTGGCTCCATCTGGTGGTGGCCGTTGGTGTTACAAGTTGAGCATTACAAGTTAAACAGCAATTCGAATGTCATTTTTCACTGCCATCTTCTTCCCTCCAATTAGAACCCCCAAACATTATATATATTTTTTATCCCAACACCCTAGAGAATAAAATGGCGATCGTTGCAATATTTGCGCAGCAGTCTAACAAGCGCACTTTTTTGGGAAAAAAATTACACTTTTTTTAATTAAAAAATAAAACCGTAAAGTTATCACCATTTTTTTTTTAATATTATGAAAGATAATGTTACGCCGAGTAAATTCATACCCAACATGTCACGCTTCAAAATTGCGTCCGCTCGTGGAATGCCGACAAACTTTTACCCTTTAAAATCTTCATAGGCGACGGTTAAAAAAATCTACAGGTTGCATGTTTTGAGTTAGGGTCTAGGGCTAGAATTATTGCTCTCGCTCTACCAATCGCGGCGATACCTCACATGTGTGGTTTAAACACCGTTTACCTATGCGGGCGCTGCTTACATATGTGTTCGCTTCTGCGCGCAAGCTCGTCAGGACGGGGTGCGTTTTCTGGCTCCTAACTTTTTTAGCTGGTTCCTAGATTCCAAGCAAATTTGTCAAACCCTGCATTACTCCATCTCCTCTGCAAACTTCCTAAATTCAACTAAAAACTGTATTGCAGAACCAGGCTGGCTTGTAGAGCTGACCCTCCCAAATATAATCCTGCAGTGCTGGTGACTGCATGAAGACAGTATAAAAACAATGCAGTCAGTTCCAACTCCAACTAGCTGTAAATACAAATCTATAGGTTCAATTCTAAAGTGCAACCTTTGCTACCAGCCATTTGTGTGTTTTTCCACATATTAAAACTCACAAAACATTGTGAAAGCAGAGACCTTAGAGAATAAAATGCTGGTTATTCCAATTTATGTTACACAATATTAGTGCAACAGTTTATCAAGCACAATTTGTTTTAGTAAAACAGATCAGATTGTGCCAGGTAAACAGTAGCCAAAATGTCATATGTAGGCATGTGTAATGGGGGCTTTAAACCCATTTTCAGATAGGATAGCTGATAAGGCTGCAGGGGGAACCCCCTTTTCCTGTACAAGTGATGGAGTGGCTGTATATCTGCTCAAATCACTACTAGGGCCGAAACAACTAATCGATTAATCGACAACTAATCGATTATGAAATTAATCGATTACAATTTTCATAATCGAATAATCGGCCAGTAACATAATGGGGGTTAAAAAAACTAAAATTAGCGATTTAAAGTACAAAAAATCAAATCCCTACTGTAAATATTACTTTCACTGTCCCACAGTAAAAAAATGAACCCCTTACAGTAGCGATTTGCTCTTTTTGTACATTTTAGTTTTTTTAACCCCATTATGTTACTACACATCTCAGGCCTGGGTCACATCTGTTTTTT
Source organism: Rana temporaria (assembly GCF_905171775.1). Taxonomy (NCBI): domain Eukaryota; kingdom Metazoa; phylum Chordata; class Amphibia; order Anura; family Ranidae; genus Rana; species Rana temporaria. The sequence continues at coordinate 95,959,169 of NC_053492.1, read as the reverse complement.
GGTGCTTTTTGCAGAAACACTACAGTTCATTTACATGTTTTCCTATGGGACACGTTCACATCCATGATTTTTTTTTCAGCTGCTGCGTATTTGGAAAGGGCAAGAACTTTTTAACGCAAAACGGTGCGATTATGTTTTTTTTGGTTCAATATACTTCAATGGAGAAGCTGCAGAAAAGCACGCAACGTGTCTTTGTAGCAATTTGTGTTTTGTAATCTGCCCAACAATAAAAAAAAATTCTCAAGGCTATTATTCGATTAATCGAAACAATAATCGGCCAACTAATCGATTATGAAAATAATCGTTAGTTGCAGCCCTAATCACTACCAATAAAAAGAATGACCGTCTGAAAATTGATACCAGGATAAGGCACCAGCCCAGTATAACTACTTCAACTGGAGGATGTCATGACACCCACCCAAGGACAAGTGGTTAAAGAGTCTAGCTACTAAAATAGCAACTATTTTATTCTTCATATGGTCCAAAAAAGACTTACTGTGAACTGCCAGCACCCCAGTAAACACCAACTCCAGCTCTTGCGCCATATCTACCGTTGCGGGAACAGCATCCATCAGTGTAAACCACTGCTGACCTCTCTGCAAAAGGAAATACCAATTATTTGCTTAGTACAAGTGAGAATTGATTGACTGTATGGATTTCCCAGGTATTTTTGAATAGTACTTGCTGGTATTTTTTGTGCAGAACTGTTCTCTAGTGTAGCTAGCTGTACAGAAATGGTTAATTCAGTGTTAGCTTTCGTTAAGGCCCCTTTCACACTGGGGCTGCGTTGGCAGTAAAGCACTGCCATTTTTAGCAGCAATTTACTGTAAATTTTGTGGCACTATTTGGCTGCTAGCAGGGCGGTTTTACCCCCGCTAGCAGCCGAGAAAGTGTTAAAAGCCACCGCAAAGCACCTCTGAAGAGGCAGTATAGCCACGGTGCCCCATTGATTTCAATGGGCAGGAGCAGTATACACACACTGTTCCTTCACCGCTCCAAAGATGCTGCTAGCAGGACTTGTTTTTACCATCCTGCTAGCGCACCGCTCCAGTGTGAAAGCCTCGCAGCAGCTGTTTCAGGTCACTTTGCAGGCACTATTTTTAGCATTATTGCACCTGCAAAGCAACCCAGTGAAAGGGATTTAAGAGGTTACTTCAGTACAAAGGGCTGGTTGAACACACAGCAGGGGATGTACAGAAGTACAAAAACCTAACACTTTAACCGGCCTAAACACATTTGAGTTTTAGTAAGGGATTCTATGGTACAATGTTAAATGAAGGAGACTGCATACAGCACCAAATGTTTCCCCAAACAGCCTGCAAATCCAGAATTGGTGTACCTCTTTTTGGAGGGTAGTCACGCTCTTCTACAAAGTTCTGAGCTTCTTGGTATGATGAAAACTTTTTGTATCTTGCTGATGGATAGCGGTCCACTTGCTCTCTGCATTCATCCCTGGAATCACAAAATTGCTCATTTAGAAGTTATGTAGTATATTTCAATGAATATATTCAAACCCATGTCTCCGCTCAAGACTAGCTCCTTCACCTCTCTACCCAGGTGCTAGCCCCTACAGCCCACCCCCAAAAAAGCCAAGCTTGAGTGCAGCTTACATTTTTTATACAATTTCAATAGTGAATAGCACACATGTAAAAGTTTTCATAAAAGATGAGTTTACACCTCAGAAGTAGAGTGTGCAGAGATCACCAAATCCCAAGGCAGGCAAATCGAGGGCCGTCTTATTCAGCCTCTTGTGTATCCTCTACAACAGAAATCAAAGCAGAGAGACAATGGCTTGTTGATCAAATCAAGATTATGTTGACAAGGGAGAGTCAGTCTACTACTCCTTTACAGACCATTTGTAGGCAGTATAGTGGTTCAGCACCAGTCACCAGGGCTGCGACTAAAAAAAAAATCTGTCAATAGGGAAAAACAGCTATAATAAGCAGTTCAGCTATGTACTTCAGTTTTCTTAGCTGCATAGAAAAATAAATATAAAACTTACAAAAGCTAGTGCTTACCAAGTAATTCCTCCCTTGATATGGGTAGGGATCTCCTTACTGTTCCAGTGAGGCTGTGGGTAATAATCCCAAGAAAGGATTATTCTTACCAAAGTGCGGGCCATCGACCAGGGTAACACTGACACAGGTTGAGGACACCCAGTCGTATTGTGTTCCTGCGAGGCAGTTAACTTGCTGGCCGTCCCAGTCCGGAATGGGACTGTCACAGCCAAGAACATAAAAAAGTCAGTGCTGCTACCCATACATCACATGGAAAGCAAGGTTCCCAGGTGCGCGATCCAGTCGCTGGCTGAGTAGAGTAATAAAGAAAAGATGATCCGCACTCCGGTCGTTGCTCTTAAAAATTAGTAGTTTTTATTAACCACTTAAGGACCCCTTCACGCCGAATGGCACGGCTGGGCACATCCACGTACCTGTTGATGTGTTTCAGCCTATAAGGCCTTAGTCATAAACCACATTACAGACCTGTATGCCACTATACTTTTTACACCTTGTAGTGATATGTACGTGTGCACACACTCGTGCATGCATCCACATACATGAGTAAAACCCACCATGAAATACAAAAAAATTAAATACAAAAGAAAAATGACAATCCGGATATGTGAAAAAAAAAAAAACACCAGAAGAGTAAAAGAGGGGAGGCTATGGGAAGAGGCATACTAAGGCCCCTTTCACACTGGGGCGGGTGGTGCAGTGGCGGTATAGCGCCGAAATCCCATCGGAATTGCAGCAGAATTGCTGCGGTATTCGGCTGCTAGCAGTGTGGTTTTAACCCCCGCCAGCGGCCAAAAAAGGGTTAATACCACCGGCAATGCGCCTCAGCGTCCCATTGTTTTCAATGGGAAGGAACATTGGAGGAAAGGTAAACACGCCGCTCCAAAGATGCTGCTGGCAGGACTTTTGGAGCAGTCCTGCCAGCGCATCGCCTCAGTGTGAAAGCACTCAGGCTTTCACACCAAGACTTCAGAGCAGGATTTTCCAAGTGGTATTTAGGTGCCATTTTTAGCGCTAAAACGCCTGAAAAAAGTCTCAGTGTGAAAGGGGTCTTAATGTAAGTGCAAGTCCAGATCCCACCTCAGGCTTAGCCCCCTGAGGCGATCTAGTTTTTAACCTAAAAATCCACCCTGCTTCTCTCCCCAATAGTCTTCTCTTCCGGTCACCTTTTCTGGGCGAGTGAGACAACCGTTCTATTCCTCTAAAACGAAAAGAGGAGAGATCGCCCTGACAATCCCTAAAGTGACTTGTTGCATTCAAAATATTTCTAGCATTTAGACTATTTGTGTCACAATAATGTTCCCCCATACAGGCTCTCAAAGGACTTGTGGTACAGCCTACATATTGGAGGCTGCATGAAATACAGCACACAAATTACAGTGCATGGCAGGACAGGAGCAAGCCAAAGATGCAGCATGCAGAACTGTTGGTGCACATTAACAGCAAACAACACTTGGCCTAATGGGACCATGGAAAAAGAAAAATTAAAAAAAAAAAGGGGGGGGGGCCAAAATACTTAAAGCGGTTGTAAACCATATATATATATATATATATATATATATATATATATATATATATATATATATATATATATATATATATATATATATATATTTTTTTTTTTACCTGCAAGGCAAAATGCATAATCAGCTAGTATGCACCGCATAATAGCTGATTATGAAATACTTACCTCAAAACGAGGTGAACAACACTTACCTGGTTCACGCCAAGCGAGATGTCATCTTGCTCCGGCGTGTCTTCCGGGTATCGCCGCTCCAGCGCTGTGATTGGCTGGAGAGGCGATGACGTCACTATTTAAAAATCGGCAAGGTCCGGTGGCTGCCGGATCTTCCGCCATGGATCCCCCCCCTGCGCCGCCCGCATTGCGAGGGGAATATCTCCTAAACCGTACAGGTTTAGGAGATATTCTTTTTACCTACAGGTAAGCCTTGTTATAGGCTTACCTGTAGGTAAAAGTGAAAAATTAAGGTTTACAACCGCTTTAAAAGCCACTCTATGGCCAAAACCCTGGGTACTGATACAGATCTGGCTTTTACTCGATCCACAAAGTTTTGTATTTAGCTATATGTCCCCCCCTTGAGAAATCCACAGAAACTTCCTGCTGGCTCTCTACATGGGCACATTTCTCCAGTGACACAGATCACGACAAAATGACCATAGCCACTGTCATACCCTCCACACGGAGGTTTTATCCAAAATGTAAAAGACAAATGTCTACAGCTACACTTTACAATGTACCCATAGAAGCTTTCAGAAGCCCCATGTGCTCACATTACACATCAGTGGAGTGGTTGCTATAGGCAACCGCTGTATTCCCAGCGCAGGGACCTGGGCCCGAGCCTCCCGCACAGCATAATGGAGATAGACAAGAACAAGTAGCCGCCTCTGAACGGGGATCCGTGCCGACCATTCCACCCCTCGCCGTACATAAGATAATTACCAGTTATCATAGACTCCCACACGGCGACCTCTGCGCACAGCGTACGGCATGATGGCAGCACAACTAATTCAAAGACACTACCCGGTGTACGGCAGCAAACTGTGACAATACACCGGCTTCCTGAGGAGAAAAGGCGGATACCCGCCCAACCCTGCTCTTATATATACAGCGCGGGAAGCGGAGCATCACGTGTCTGAGAGGAGCCTCACAGCTCTGGCCCCGCCCCTGCATAGTGTACATACAGAGCGCAGGATACAGGCCTAGGCCGCAGTATGGTGTATATAAATGATTCCAGTCAGAAAATAAAATACGTGCTCAGATCCCCTAGTGCAGTGATGGCGAACCTTTTTGAGCCCGAGTGCCCAAACTCCAACACAAAACCTAATTTTTTTTTGAAGTGCCAACACTGCAATTAAACATGAATACCAAGGTTTTCGTTTAGAAAAATCAACTCGTACACTTGTCCAAACTAATTAACAGCTTTTGTTTTAAAAGAAAAACACAATAACAGAGCTTTCTATTAAACATTTTTTTTTTATTGAAAAAGATTCTCAACAACTGTACTTGTGCATGTATTTTTGGATAAGGATACATTTGCAGATCGCTGGTAAAGATGCCTTTGCTGATCGCTGGTAAGGATGCCTTTGCTAGGCATTTTCAAAGATGGCTTTGCTGGGCATTTCCAAAGATGGCTTTGCTGGGCATTTTCAAAGATGACTTTGCTGGGCATTTTCAAAGATGACTTTGCTGGCCATTTTCAAAGATGACTTTGCTGGGCATTTTCAAAGATGACTTTGCTGGGCATTTTCAAAGATGACTTTGCTGGGCATTTCCAAAGATGGCTTTGCTGGGCATTTCCAAAGATGGCTTTGCTGGGCATTTCCAAAGATGGCTTTGCTGGGCATTTCCAAAGATGGCTTTGCTGGGCATTTCCAAAGATGGCTTTGCTGGGCATTTCCAAAGATGGCTTTGCTGGGCATTTCCAATGATGGCTTTGCTGGGCATTTCCAAAGATGGCTTTGCTGGGCATTTCCAAAGATGGCTTTGCTGGGCATTATTAAAGATGCCTTGGTAAGGCATCTTTAAAGATGCCATTGCTGGGCATTTTTAAAGATGCCTTGTCTGGGCATTGGTAAAGATTGGTAAAGATGCCTTGGCTGGGCATTAGATGCCTTGGCTGGGCATTGGTAAAGATGCATTTGCTTACACAAGGGATAGAGATCTACAATGCTGTGATGGGTACAGGCACAGTATACTTTGCATAGCTAAAAGACATTATTGAACATAAGCAGAGGATGAGTCTAATGATCTATTGCTGGGCATTATTAAAGATGCCTTGGCTGGGCATTGGTAAAGATGCCTTAGCTGGGCATTGGTAAAGATGCCTTGCCTGGGCATTATTAAAGATGCCATGACTGGGCATTTTTAAAGATGCCTTGGCTGGGCATTGGTAAAGATGCCTTGCCTGGGCATTATTAAAGATGCCATTGCTGGGCATTTTTAAAGATGCCTTGGCTGGGCATTGGTAAAGATGCCTTGCCTGGGCATTATTAAAGATGCCATTGCTGGGCATTTTTAAAGATGCCTTGGCTGGGCATTGGTAAAGATGCCTTGCCTGGGCATTATTAAAGATGCCATTGCTGGGCATTTTTAAAGATGCCTTGGCTGGGCATTGGTAAAGATGCCTTGCCTGGGCATTATTAAAGATGCCATTGCTGGGCATTTTTAAAGATGCCTTGGCTGGGCATTGGTAAAGATGCCTTGGCTGGGCATTGGTAAAGATGCAATGACACATTTTTGTTTTTTTCATTTTAGCCCTTTGGATTCTTCTTTGCAATTCTTGTAGATTAGAATCTACAGCAGCTTCCAGACCCAGCAGAGCAGTGGGCATTTTTAAAGATACCTTGGCTGGGCATTTTTAAAGATGCCTTGGCTGGGCATTGGTAAAGATGCCTTGCCTGGGCATTATTAAAGATGCCATTGCTGGGCATTTTTAAAGATGCCTTGGCTGGGCATTGGTAAAGATGCCTTGCCTGGGCATTATTAAAGATGCCATTGCTGGGCATTTTTAAAGATGCCTTGGCTGGGCATTGGTAAAGATGCCTTGCCTGGGCATTATTAAAGATGCCATTGCTGGGCATTTTTAAAGATGCCTTGGCTGGGCATTGGTAAAGATGCCTTGCCTGGGCATTATTAAAGATGCCATTGCTGGGCATTTTTAAAGATGCCTTGGCTGGGCATTGGTAAAGATGCCTTGTCTGGGCATTGGTAAAGATGCCTTGGCTGGGCATTGGTAAAGATGCAATGACACATTTTTGTTTTTTTCATTTTAGCCCTTTGGATTCTTCTTTGCAATTCTTGTAGATTAGAATCTACAGCAGCTTCCAGACCCAGCAGAGCAGTGGGCATTTTTAAAGATACCTTGGCTGGGCATTTTTAAAGATGCCTTGGCTGGGCATTGGTAAAGATGCCTTGCCTGGGCATTATTAAAGATGCCATTGCTGGGCATTTTTAAAGATACCTTGGCTGGGCATTTTTAAAGATGCCTTGGCTGGGCATTGGTAAAGATGCCTTGCCTGGGCATTATTAAAGATGCCATTGCTGGGCATTTTTAAAGATGCCTTGGCTGGGCGTTGATAAAGATTTGGGATGCTTTTGCACAATTAATGTGATTTTTGCTGTTGTATGCATGCTGATAACTTGTCAAACCTTGGCTCATACTCCGTTAGTTTGAGAGCAACACATACAGCACTCAAATCATCTGTTAGTCTATTTCTGGCATCACATTTGATATAATTCAATGCTGAAAACAGCTGCTCACAAGCATAGGATGACCCAAACAAAGTAAGGAAAGCAATCCCAAGTGTTTTCATTGCCTTAAAATTATTTGGCAGAGAATTCCACACTTTAAGTATTTCATTTTCTGAACTAGCAACTGTGCTGTCTTTGGTCATCCCTTCACACTCCATCTTTTCAAGAGTGGCACGCAGGTCAGAGAATTTATTTTTCCAGATAGAGCTTTCTTGAAATTCCAGTAGCTCCATTTCCAAATTTTCTAAATCTAACCAGTGTAAGCAGGAAAGATCAAGTTCTTCAAATTTGGCTTTATCTGGAGAAGTAAGAAAACTCAGGGTTGTTTCCATCTTACGGAACTGTACAAATCTGTTGCCAAAATTCTCCTTTGCAACTGCTATAATGCTAGAAAATTCTTTGTAGATTTCTTGATGGTTTGGATTGTCTGTAAATGTTGTAGAATTTTCCAAATGCATTTTTAGATTGGGAAAATATTTCAGCTGCCCACTTTCAAGGTCTCTTTCAAAAACCTGCAGTTTTCTCTCAAATGTTCTGATATCACAAAACATTCTTTCTGCCGTTTTCCCTAAACCTTGCAGTTTTTTGTTCAGGACATTAAAGTGTATTGTAAAATCAGTAAAAAACATGAGATTGGTGAGCCAGGTCATATCAGTGAGCTGTGGATATTCCTGCCCCTTGTCATTCATAAACAGCCTAATTTCATCCAAACAGGCTACAAATCTCTCCAAGACCCGTCCTCTGCTTAGCCATCGTACATTATTGTACATAAGTAAAGTATTATACTGTGCCTGTACCTCATCAAGAAGTGCTTGAAACTGTCGAAAATTAAGAGCACGAGCCATGATGTAATTCACCATTTTTGTGACATCCTTGAGGATATCGTCTAATATTTTGCTGCTTTCCTTGGCACAAAGAGCTTCTTGATGTATAATACAATGAAATTGAATGACTGGGTGCTTTGCTTCTTTGACAAAAAACTGTATGAAACCAGATGTTACCCCCACCATGGAAGGTGCCCCGTCACTAGTAACTGAAACCACTTTTTCTGGCCTTATGTCTTGTGAGACAAAAGCCTCCATCACAGCATTGTAGATATCTATCCCTTGTGTTCTTCCAGGCAAAGACAACAGTTTCATGAGCTCCTCTCTCATGGTGTCACCAACAGCATAACGCAAAATTACTGCTAGCCTTGCATGATTATTTATGTCTGTGCTTTCATCCAAGCACATGGAGTAACAGGCTGCCTTTTGTAAGTCAGTGGTGAGCTGCTGACTAACATCACTTGCCATACGCAGGACTCTATCTTTAACAGTATTTCTGCTAAGTGGCATTTCAGAGATTCGTTGCTTAATTTTGTCCTTGTTTGGAAATTCATGAAAAAGGGAATTACTCACAGCCAACATGGCCGTTTTGATAAAATCGCCATCAGAGAGGGGCTTTCCATGTTTTGCTATGCACAGTGAAATTTCAAAGCTGGCATTTGCCAGATAATTTGTTTTAGAAAGATAGTTGCAAAAACTACGATACTGGCAGTGATATCTCTTCAATTTCCCATCAAGAAACTCTTTTCTTTCAGCTACACCAAGTTCGGCAACACTTTTGTGGTTGGTATCAAAATGACGTTTGACACTAGATGTGCGAGATACCACACTTTCACTACACAGAACACATAACGCTTTCCCATTGCGTTCAATCACTCCAAATGACTGTGTCCAGGTCTCTTGGAATGATCTTCCACTATCTGTTTTTAATTTTGCTTTTTTTGATGTACTCATTTTTGGTTGTTCATGTCTACAAAAAACACAAAATGTATAAAATAAGGATGGATGAAGCACCCAATACAAATCTATCCCTACCTACCTATACCAAAAATATTATTGCAACATTTCACAAAAAAGGTAGAACAACTCACGGTTTTGTAGACAGATATACATCGTCCAATATCCTGTGAAACAAGAAGTCGCGCTGTGCCGCTGCTGACACCGCTATGCTGGGTCTGGAAGCTGCTGTAGATTCTGAATTGCAAAGAAGAATCCCAAAGAGAGGGCTGTAATGAAAAAAAAATATGTTTTCATTGTTGTCCATAGGGACACAGGAAACTACCATAGCCCGGGGGCCAGATGTGACCCTTAGCAACTTACGTTTCTGTAATGTAGACAGATATAAGCTCAAATCGTCCAATGTCCTGTGAAACAACAAGGCGTGCTGTGCCGCTGCTGACACCGCTCTGCTGGGTCTGAAAGCTGCTGTACATTCTACAAGATTTGCAAAGTAGAATCCCGGAGAGAGGGCTGTAATGAAAAAAAAAATATGTTTTCATTGTTGTCCATAGGGACACAGGAAACTACCGTAGCCCGGGGGCCAGATGTGACCCTTAGCAACTTACTTTTTTTAATGTAGACAGATATAAGCTCAAATCGTCCAATGTCCTGTGAAACAAGAAGTCGCGCTGTGCCGCTGCTGACACCGCTCTGCTGGGTCTGGAAGCTGCTGTAGATTCTACAAGAATTGCAAAGAAGAATCCAAAGGGCTAAAATGAAAAAAAAAAAAAAGTGTGTCATTGTTGTCCATAGGCCAGGACACAGGCCCAATAACAGCAATGATGGGGGTTATATGTTTGCAAATGACACCTATGCCCAATAACAGCAAACATATTACCTCCCTCATTGCTGTTTTTGGGCCTAGGTGTCATTTGCAAACATATTACCCCCCTCATTGCTGTTATTGGGCCTAGGTGTCATTTGCAAACATATTACCCCCCTCATTTGCAATGAGGGGGGTAATATGTTTGCAAAGGACACCTAGACCCAATAACAGCAATGAGGGGGGTAATATGTTTGCAAATGACACCTAGGCCCAATAACAGCAAACATATTACCCCCCTCATTGCTGTTATTGGGCCTGGGTGTCATTTGCAAACATATTACCCCCCTCATTGCTTTTATTGGGCCTAGGTGTCATTTGCAAACATATTACCCCCCTCATTGCTTTTATTGGGCCTAGGTGTCCTTTGCAAACATATTACTCCCCTCATTGCTGTTATTGGGCCTGGGTGTCATTTGCAAACATATTACCCCCCTCATTGCTTTTATTGGGCCTAGGTGTCCTTTGCAAACATATTACCCCCCTCATTGCTGTTATTGGGCCTGGGTGTCATTTGCAAACATATTACCCCCCTCATTGCTTTTATTGGGCCTAGGTGTCCTTTGCAAACATATTACCCCCCTCATTGCAAATGACACCTATGCCCAATAACAGCAATGAGGGAGGTAATATGTTTGCAAATGACACCTATGCCCAATAACAGCAAACATATTACCTCCCTCATTGCTGTTTTTGGGCCTAGGTGTCATTTGCAAACATATTACCTCCCTCATTGCTGTTTTTGGGCCTAGGTGTCATTTGCAAACATATTACCTCCCTCATTGCTGTTATTGGGCATAGGTGTCATTTGCAATGAGGGGGGTAATATGTTTGCAAAGGACAACTAGACCCAATAACAGCAATGAGGGGGGTAATATGTTTGCAGAACAAAGTTTCCCAAGTCAGTCAGCAACTGTCAGAACACCCACCAGCGAGATTAGCTAAAGTAATTGTTCAGCAAAATTTTACATTTTAGATTGGGTGATGTTAGCAGGGCAACCCATAAAACGACCCAGGTATCCCATGTCTAAATAGTATTCGAGTAATAAGTATTCTTACCTTTGTCTGCAGCTGAATCAAACTGCGCAATGAAGAAGATGGCTTCACGAGTCTTGCAGCTCTTTCCCGCCGTGCGTCTTCTCCTCATGCTCCCAGTCACGCCCAGCAGCACGTCAGGCAGTGGATGATCTGAGAGCTCTCATTGGGTAGCAAGCTAACACGTGACCTCCGGGCGCTCATTCTAAGTTACGCCCACTCGGACACGTCACCGCTAGCACAGGGTAGTGTGGGAAATGTAGTTTCTAGTTGCGGTTGACGATTTAATTTTTTTTTCTTTGACATTTCTGCATTGTCACCGCGTGCCCACCAAAACAGCTTGCCGTGCCGGGAGCGGCACGCGTGCCACGCGTTCGCCATCACTGCCCTAGTGTTACTTAGAAGGATTTTACAGTTATCATACACTATTTAGTGTATCTAGACAGGGTTGGAGTGGCTATGAATGCCCTGCAATGTATTTATTATTATCTGTACACTGTATTTTATACAGGAGATATATCATTGTTACACACGCTTTCACGTTAAGGCCCATTTTACACTTGTGCGACTTGTCATGTGACTTGGGACTGCAAAGTGGTACCCCATGATTTCCAATGAGTACTACATATGTGCGACTTCAAAGAAGTCCCTGCATTACTTTGGTTCGACTTTGATGCGACTTGAGGTCCAAAGACCTCAAGATTACACAGGCATTGCTTCAAGTCGTGGCAAAATCACGAACCAGGTTGCACAAGTGTGAAAGGGGCCTAAATGACACACATTTGGTGCATTGTGTGCGATTAATCACCACTTCATGCTGCATGCGTTCCATTGTTCTCAGCTCATGGGTCAGAATTGTCACATACCTCAGACCTCACTCACACTAAATACAAAAAAGAACAAAGTGTAAAGGCCTAGTGCAATACCCAATAAAAAAGGACAAGCTAAAGACTTGCTCACAAAATTCCCACAGGCATTACTGTACATATACTGCCAAAGTGAGAAGAGTGTGGAGACCTGCACATAACTCACCCTACAGTCACACCTATGCACTTTTTTGTGCGTTTTCTGTTTTTCAGAAATGCACTACAGTCCATTTAACATATGGTGACCAGATTTTTAAAATGAAATCCGGGGACATATTTATTTTTACTGGTAATGGTGGCAATCAGTGACTCTCTGCCCCCCGCCTCACAACCTGTCAACTCTCTGGGCCCCGGCTACTACCAGGTGGGGAGCAGAGAAAGATCACTCTGCCAGGGAAGGCAAGGCGATAGGCAGGCGGCTGGCTGGGACTTGAGCCAAGGCAGAATAACATGCGAGCAGGAGCGGAACAGGCATGCACCCGAAACTGAAGAAATATTTCCTCCGCTTCGACCAAAACATGATTATCAGAAAGGGGCACATATAATGGAAAAAATACCCCCCAAGCTAGTAGGAGCGGAAGGGGGGTGTAATTCAGATTTTTTTATTATGCACTGACTGTCTTTGAAATTGCCCCAGCCCCTGTTTAAATCCAATCCAGGGACAAAACCTGGGACAGACTTGGTCTGGGGACAGTGTCCTCAATCCAGGGACTGTCCCCAGAAAGCGGGGTTGTCTGGTCACCCTAATTTAACATGGTTTTCTACAGAACATGTTCACATCTATGACTTTTTCAGCCAGTGTGTTTCTGGAAAGGGCAGAGGACTTATGCCGCGTACACACGGTCGTTTTTTGTCTTGAAAAAAAACGACGTTGCCCACACACCATTGTTTTTTGAAAATGCTCTTGCAAAGCGCGGTTACGTACAACATGTACGACGGCACTCTGTTCCATTCAAGCTCGCATCATAACTTGCTTATGAGCATGCGCGGGTTTAAAAACGTTGTTTTAAACGTCGTTTTAGCCCACACACGATCATTTTTTATGACACAAAAAAATACATTTTGAAAAAACGACATAAAAAATTAAAGCATGTTCGAATTTTTTTTGGTCATTTTTTAGAAGACAAAAAACGATGCTAAGGAGCGGGCCGGAAAGCTGACGGTCGCGTCCTTAAAGTGTAAGTAAACTAGGGTGACCAGACATCCCCAGTTTCAGGGGACAGTCCCCTGATTGAGGACACTGTCCCCGGACCAAGTCTGTCCCTGGTTTTGTCCCCAGATTGGATTTAATAGGGAGCAGGGGCAATTTCAAAGACAATCAGTGCAGAATTAAAATAAAAAAAATTAGAATTACACCCCCGCTCCGCCGTGCCTACTAGCATAGGGGGGTTATATTTTTCCCATTATCTGTGCCCCTTTCTGATGATCATGTGCTGGTCGGAGCGGAGGGAATATTTCTTCAGATTCGGGCGCATGCCTATTCAGCTTCGCTTGCACGTTCTTCTGCCTTGGCTCAAATCCTGGCCAGCCACCTGCCTATCTCATTGCCTTCCCTGGCGGAGTGATCTTCCTCCACTCCCCATCCAGTAGTTGCCCGGGCCTGAAGAGTAAGACTTGAGAGGCTGTGAGGTGGGCGGCGACGGGCAGAGAGTCGCTGATTGTTGCCATTACTAGTAAAGAAAAAATATGTCCCCGGATCTAATTTTAAAAATATGGTCACCTTAAAGTAAACCCATCCATAAAACATGCCGGAAATTTTTAGCTGACAGCCGCTGGAGATCGGTGTTCACAGCTGTTCCCCGCCGCACCGAGTATTCCCAGCTGTTTCTTCCTGTGTGCGCCTCCATGTCCTTTCTCTCCCCCCCCCCCTCCCGTTCACCGCTGGCCCCGTGTTCTCCTCTGCCCCTCCTGTCCTCCTCCGCCCCCCCTCATCCCCCGCAGCCGGCTCCCCTCCTCTCCCCTCCTGCCGGCTGCGGCGGGAACTGTCAGGAATTGGACACAGCGAGCGAGATCTCCCCTGTGTCCTGTGATAACTGAGCAGAGTAAACTGTGTTTATGAATGAACAGGAGCCTCTGTCTCCTCTCCATCCATCTTTAGTGCTGAGAAAGGGACTGGGAAATCGGTGTCCACAGTGCCTTTGTTTGTCTCTGAGGGGAGATGTCAGGGGTCTGTTTAGACCCCTGACATCTCACCAAAGCCCCCAAAAAATATAAAACATTTATTTTTATTTTTTATTTCTAAAAAATTGTGTAAAAAAATTAAATAAAAAACTGACACCAACACTGCCCACTGTCCCAACCCCCTCCCCCAAAATGCATTGTGAAATTAAATAAATAATGGACATCATCCACTGACACTTACCACCCACCCCCTTCCCTAGAAGCTAGGGGTGCAACGGATCATCACCGATCCGTGATCCGAACGGGTCACTCCATTCGGATCGGCACACCCCGCAATCCGCGGAACGCTCCAGAGCCTAGGAAAGTCCCCGGCTTCGGCCTAGCTCCGGAGCGGCGGCCATCTTGCTCCACCCAGTGTGCTTGCCAGAGCCCAGAGCACAGCGTGACACGCCTCCCCGCCTCAGCGTGTTGTAGTCAGCGCGCTGAGGCAGGGAACCATGTCACGCTGTGCTCTGGGCTCAGGCAAGCACACTGGATGGAGAAGATGGGACTCAACTACATTTTAATTCTAAAAAGGCAAGTAAGTTGGCAACACAGCACAGTGTCATGATCATTTAGGTAAATACAAGCACATAATTCAAAGCACATCCCTGGCTTTCTTCCACAGGCTTGCACTAGATCAACAAATGGTATGATTTTGGAAGATAATAGTGCACCTATCCTTCAATCTTTTGTAGGCAAACTTTTTTTTTTTTAATATCCTTTTATTTAATTTGCCACCGTTTTTGGCAATAAGTGCAGGGAATGTTGATACTATTTATGGAGATCAAAGCTTATACGGTGTGGTCATTTTAAGGAGATTACTTTTTTATCTGTACATTTGAAAATTTTTCTTTATTGCTGATCCGAAAAACGATCCGATCCGTGACTCCTGATCCGAGGATCGATCCGATTCGTGAGTTTTTTGATCCGTTGCACCCCTACTAGAAGCACTGTTAAAGAATATTAAAAAGGTGATTTTTTAAAATATTTTTCTGCGGGGGGAGGGGGGGTGCAGGCGTGAAGCGCCACATGCCTGAAATTAGTTTTTGCAGGTTGGAATGTCTGCTAAACTGATCACATGTGCAGCATCATGGCAGTTGTAAATTAAACAGAGGCAAAGATGGCAGCTTCCTTGGCTGAAAACAATAGGAGATTTGCTTACACTTTAACAACCGATGAGTCATCAGCTGTCAGCGGGATTCCCCACTGATGGCTAAATGTAAAAAAAAAATTGGGGGGAAAATGGTGTGGGCCCCCCACCAAATCCAAAGCAGGCCCTTTGGGCCTGCTATGGATTTGGAGGGGAACACTACGTATTTTTTTTTTTTTTTTTAATCGTGTGGGGTCCCCCTAAAATTCAAACCAGACCCTTATCCGCGCATGCAGCCCGGGAGGTCAGGAAAGGGAGGGGACGAGCGACTCCTGAACCATACCAGGCCACCTGTCCTCAACGTGGCGGGGTGCTTTGGGGCGCTGCGTCTGCATTGACTTTTATGGGCCGTCTGCACGCAGTACCGAGGTGGATACATCTATAATAAAGAGCAGCTCAGCACAGAGGACAGGTGAATGAGTCCATCTGAATGAGCCCTATATAATTTACTGTGCGTTTAGAGAAAATAGAATTCTGGGTATCCAGGGGCACATTACATATGCTGAAATTTTCTAATGTAAATGCACACACAGACAAGTGTATTTAGGGCTCCTGGACATGGGTGCTTTTGCCTGTCGGATCTTAGCCAAAAGCCGTTGTATCTTGTTTGTGAATCACAGGTCAAGCTTAAAATCTTTAAGCAATGTTTCTCCCCATCACGTGACCGCAATCCTCAGTCACTTGCAAACATGTGGACATGTGCATTTTCTTCTAGCCCCATCATTCATTGGTAGGAATGTGAGAGGAAGGAGAGATGAGAGGCGGAACCGAGTGGGCAGAATTGAGCTGGCTGGCTTGGAGATCTAACTGCACAAGAGGATGTGACATGGATACAAAGAAAATAGGAGGGGGGGAGCAGAGCTGGTTGGCTAGGATAACCAGGACCAATAGTACACGGCCGTGTCAGCGTGCAGGAACATTTGGCTGCACAAATCAAACGCTGTCGGTACAAGAGAGGAGGGGTCCTGAATGGCTTGATTAGATAGTTCTTTCTCATCAACCATTCAGGAAAAAAAATGTGGATAATACAGATGTGGACATCAGGAAAGCATAAAAATCTGTGGGAGATTACACACGATACCAAAATCGGATGGAAAAATTTGTACGACGAGCTGTCTGACAATTTTCGGCTTGTTAGTACAGTGCTTTCGACAACCGATTTAGCTTTTTCGTCAGACAAAAGCTGGATGTGCAGACTTTAAAATTGTTGTCGAATGTGAACTCGACGTACGACTTTCGTTTCATTAGTACAGTTTTTGTACGAAAAAAATAAAAAACATCGTATGAGTAAGACTACGCATGCTCAAAAACAAAAGAATACATACAAAACTATTCAACACATTACGTCACTTCTGACGTTGTATGAACATTTTCATATTGCGAGTAACCTCTTCACTTTCGACATGAGACTAGCATGCCACAAAAAATGGACGTTCGGTTGTCTGAAAATCTAAGCGCATGTACAAGGCTTTAGAAACACTTCAAAAGTTCCTGCTCCCTGCCAAACAAATTTTTTAGCCTATAAAGAGGACATACTGTTTTTTACCGTTTGCTTCCCATTTACTTCGGATTTGAACTTCCGTTATGTTCTCTGAACCTGCCTCGAACCAAATCCAGGTATATGCTGCTCATCTCTACCAAGAACTCACACATTCTTATCCTGCATCAAAACATTCCTTCAAGTCAGGTTCCAGCTCCCTGATCCACAAGTCTTCTTTTACGTCCTCACACTCAGTATGGTGTATGCTGTGGCAAACAAAAGCCCACAGACAAATTCACTACTGCATTAAAGTGGTTGTAAAGTCTTATGCCACGTACACACGATCATTTTTCGGCATGAAAAAAAACAAAGTTTTTCCAACTTCATCATTAAAACGACGTTGCCCACACACCATCATTTTTTTTAAAATGCTCTAGCAAAGCGCGGTTTCATACAACACGTACGACGGCACTATAAAGGGGAATTTGCATGCGGATGACGCCACCCTTGGGGCTGCTTTAGCTGATTCCGTGTTAGTAAAAGACGATTCACGCTTTTCTGTCTGTTGCAGCGTGATGAATGTGCTTACTCCATTATGAACGGTAGTTTTACCAGAATGAGCGCTCCTGTCTCATAACTTGCTTCTGAGCATGCGCGGGTTTTTAACGTCGTTTTAGCCCACACACGATCATTTTTTAAAACCCGAAAAACGACATTGTTTAAAACGTCGTTAAAAAATGCAGCATGCTCGAAAAAAAATGCTGCCGTTTTTCAGATGCCGAAAAATGATGTGAAGCCCCCACACGATCATTTTAAATGACATTTTTTTAAAACAACGTTTTTTTCATGCCGAAAAATTATAGTGTGTACGTGGCATTAGGCTCGTTTACACTTGCTTTGGCTTCAACACACACTACTGCTTTAACATGCTTTTATGAAGTGTTTGTGATGCTTCAGTGATGCTCTTTTGAAGCTTGTCAGATCCCGCATGTGTGTGTCGATATCTCATGCCTGCAATTTCTCCAAAAACAAAAAGGAAGCTAAAGCTGAATTAAAGCCTCTCAAAAACTGCAGGTGCTTCAAGCGAGCTTTGCCATACAGTTCTATAGAGGCTTTGAAGACACTTTGAAGCCTCACTAAAGAGACATGGGGTATCATTTTTGAAGCAAAGTGAAAGCAGAAGCTCCATCGTCACTCCACCGAAGCAAAAGCAAGGTGTAAACAGGACTGTAAGCTAACCATTTTTTTTAGTGACAGAGGCTTTGATTGCCGTTCAGAGAGCTTTAACAAAGCCTGTCTGAAGCCTTGTTTTGAAGCAAGTCTAAACTAGCCGTTAGTGTTTTTACCTCAAGGGCTAGTTTAAAATTGCTTCAAAACATGGCTTCTGACACGCTGTGTTAAAGCTTTCTGAACGCCAATCAAAGTCCTTGTCACTAAATAAAATGGTTAGCTTACAGTCCAGTTTACACCTTGCTTTTGCTTCAGTGGGGTGTCGATGGAGCTTCGATGAGGCTTCAAGTGAGCAAATGCAAGGTGTAAACAGGACTGTAAGCTAACCATTTTATTTACTGACATGAGCTTTGACTAGCGTTCAGAGAGCTTTAACAAAGCCTGTCTGAAGCCTTGTTTTAAAGCAAGTGTAATCTAGCCATGTTTTGAAGCCGAAGCAAGTGTAAATGAGCCCTAATGCATTCTTTGCAGTAAGGTAACAAACACCTATGTGGTATGTATCCCTCCCTGCCCACCCTTACAGTATACTGTACTTACCTGAACCCGATCTTGATCCAGCGATGAGCACGAGAGCAGTGGCTCTCCTGGCTTTCTCCCTCCTCACTGCACAGATTGATCACAGCGGGAGCTGCTGTCAATCAAATGTTGCGACAAGAGAGCAGGGGGCTGGCCGAGCCGCCCTGCCTGTGTCAATGAAAGCAGACAAGGCAGCTCGGAGGCGAACCTTCCCCATAGGAAGCGGCTTGCAATGGGGGCACTCACCGAAGAGGAGGAGCCTGGAACACCAGTGGAGGACCCCAGAAGATCAGGGCTTCTCTGCGCAAAACCATTGCACAGAGCAGGCAAGTATGATGTGTTATTTAAAAAAATAAAAAAGAAGCTTTAATGTCACTTTAAAATCTGACTCCATCGATGCCAGAGATGGGCGATATCTGCTGGCTTTTGAGGAGCTTGTAATAGCAGACACATGCTAGGGTATAAATAATTGCTCTTTCTGCTATCTTAGGAAAAACAGTAATATTTTACCACCTTATTAAAATGAAACAAGTACCGGTATGTTCAGCTCGAATACAAGCTTCTCATGCAATTGGAACATATTTAGCTGAATGGACACGATTTCCATTTTTTATTGTGGTCATAAAGATGTCTGTATGTAGCCCAAACCCAAACACCAGGAAGTGATCAGCACCTGTAACCCCCCAAGGCAACTGCCCACATATATAAATTGTAATAAGAGGACACGATATTTGCATGTTTTAATTCTCCATTTTAAAATTTTTATTAAATATGCCTCAGAACAAAAACACATATATATATTTTTTTTTTTACAGCAGACACTGAAATGATGAGGCATTTGTCAACATGAGTAGCACTATTTACAATCAGAATATGTCTACATTAAAGGAAACCTGGACAGAAAAAAAAAAAAAAAAGTGGTGGCTGCGACTTTGGACCTCCTGAAAATTCTATTTGCCCGCACAGTTCCCCGACTTGGATATTATCCATCTAACAGACCTTAAACAGGATTACGGCAAGTGAAGTCAGAACTCCAGATCTGCATACTTGCTACAGGTAAGTGAATTAAGTCAATAATGCAACTACAGGCAGCCAGATAACTAACATTTTCAGAAGGAGGTCAGTCATGGCAGCCCATGTTTTTTGTTCTAATTTTCCTGTATAAATAAATATAAATAAAAGGTAACATTAACCTTTGGCACCCACAAAGTAAAGAGGACTGTGAAACAAACCAGTCATATTACATCTGTCATTTCTCTCAATGTCAGCAATGAGAGATGACTGTACATTTCAGGAAGGCATACGTGTTCATGGTGTCTGGGAAAACATTAGGGGCCATTCCTAATTCAGACGTGTGGTAAAAAAAAAATAAGTTCTTATTACTAAACTTCCATCGATTTAGTCTTTCAAGCAAAGCTTATTTAAGCTTTATTAAAAAAAGAATACGTTCTAAACTGAACTTGTGTCAGGTTTCTGAGCGCCTTCTCTAGCAAGTCTATCAGCAGCTTCATTTCCTCCAAAGCCGGCATGTCCTGGGATGTGGATCTGCAATGCAAAGTAGAAAGTGTTACACAACTTGTCTTAAACACCAGAAGAGATGAAAAAAGAGATCTGGTGGTTTGTTTTTGATTATGCCCCATTACTATAATTATGATGGGTCAGGAAAAATAACTTAGTTTTAGTGGTTGTAAAGTTGCCAGAAAAATGGGTATCCTGCAAGTTTAAGTCATAATGTACTAGCATACACAGCATACAAGCACATTATAACAGACTTACCTGGAAATGGAGCTCTCCAGCGCAGTGCTTTCATCACCTCCTGGCCTTTCTTCCGCGTTTCGTATCTTCGGCCACTAGTCACATCATCACGGCACACATAGTGGGCCATAAATGTGGTCTGAGTTGTGCATTCCCACGCTCAAATCATATTACCACTGACAAGCAAGGGGGACATTTATCACAGAAGAGACCTCGAGGGTCTCCAGGATTTTGACTTCATTACCACTTTACCCCAACTCAGAAAAAATTAATCCAAAGTTAAAAGAATGTTTTACATAACAAATGGGGCCCTGTATTTTACTGTATACAACTTAAATTTCTGTAATAGGCCAAGGCACGGAAGGATCACTCGGTTATTAGTGCCCCCTCACTCACTGGAGTGCAGAGCTGTGGAGGGTCCGGGAACAGCTGGCTCAGGCTGTCAGCGGCCAGGGATCTGGGTGGATCCTGACCATATGGGCATGATCTTTCCCCAGCCTGGAGAGGCTCTTTGACACCAGTCAAAACCAGGCTTCAGCCAGCTGTCTGATCAAATGGGTAACAGGAGTGCAGAACAAGCTTAGGCTGTACTTCTCCTTTAACCCCCCTGACGGTAAACCCGAGCGTGACTCGGGGTTGGTTTTCAATGCTAAAATCGGTATACCCGAGTCACGCTCGGGGTGGACGTGCAGCGGCGCGGCTTACCTTTTGCTGGATCCACGGGCAAATTACTCACCTTGTCCCTGGATCCAGCGATGCCATCCCGCTGTGTGAGCGAGCGGGACCTCCTCGCTCGATTCACAGTCCCCGTGTGACGCCGATCTCCGTTCCCTGCGACGTTACGACGCACGGGAGCGGAGAACGGCGCCAAATTCAAAAAAGTAAACAAACACTTTACATACAGTATACTGTAATCTTATAGATTACAGTACTGTATGTAAAAAATACACACCCCCCTTGTCCCTAGTGGTCTGTCCAGTGTCCTGCATGTTCTTTTATAAAAATAAAAAATGTCATTTCTGCCTAAAAACTGTAGATTGTCCAAAAGTGTCCCTTTATGTCAAAATGGTTTTAGATCAGCTAGAAAACAGCGATAATAAATTATAATCACTTGCAGAATTGTGCGATAGCGATTTGTGGGGAAATTCGTCATAAAAAAATAATAATAATGACAGCGACAATTCTGCAACTGAGCAAATTTCAGTGATTTTGAGTTGATTACATTATTGAATAATTTTTATTATAATTATATTATTTGTTATAATTATTTATAATTATTTATTATATTATAATTTATAATTTTGTTTTAAAAAAAAATCATACCCGGGATGCCTACAAGACTCTTGCTTGGTCAGATTTAAGTGAGTTATTTCTAAAAATTACAGGCCTACAGTATAAAACGCCAAATTTCCTTGCAAAATAAATGTACCGCTTTTGGTACGTAATTCCAGACAGAATCATACCGCCAGGGAGGTTAAAGTGGAGGTTCACCCGGAAATGTAAATTTTTAACCTTAGATTGATGCTCATTTTGTCTAGGGGAATCGGTTAGTTTTTTTTAAATCGAAGCTGTACTTACCGTTTTAGAGAGCGATCTTCTCTGCCGCTTCCGGGTATGGGCTGCGGGACTGGGGGTTCCTATTTGATTGACCGGCTTCCGACAGGCTTTCGACGGTCGCATCCATCGCGTCACGATTTTCTGAAAGTAGCCGAACGTCGGTGCGCAGGCGCCGTATAGAGCCGCACCGACGTTCGGCTTCTTTCGGCTACTGGTGACGCGATGGATGCGACCGCCGGAAGCCTGTCGGAAGACTGTCAATCAAAATAGGAACGCCCAGTCCCGAAGACCATACCCGGAAGCGGCGGAGAAGATCGCTCTCTAAAACGGTAAGTACAGCTTCGATTTTAAAAAGAATAGCCAATTCCCCTAGACAAAATGAGCATGAATCTAAGGTTAAAAAAAAAAAAATTTGAGTGAACTCCCGCTTTAAATTAACCTGACCCTAGAGTCCCTTTCACACTAGCGGACTGATCAGTTTTACAGACAGACCCAATCAGATCCTTAAGTTTCTTCTATGGAGCGGTGGGCATTAATGGACAGGAGTCCGTTGACACCCGCCAACATCCGATCATAACTGCTAAAAACAGATGGATGGGGACCGGTTCCCCATCCGTCTGGTGGATTAGATGGCAGTCAGGTATAAACAGACAGGTGATCTGTTTACATTCGACTGCCCATAGAGGAGAGCGGGCTGTATGCGTGTCCACTCTGCATAAGTGGAGTGGATACGGACCAGCCATCCACCTGCTCAGTGGGGATCGGTGAACAGATTCCCCGCTGAGCTGGTGGACTCCAAAACGGAGCCTTCCCAGTGTAGAAGGGGCCTAAAGCAACACGCCAGACAAGAACACGATGATCAATTTTTTTTTTTTTTAAATAGCCCGTTAAAAGAACAAAACTATATATAAAAAAAAGGGGGGGGGGGGGGGCTTTTGCCGCAATATTTATTTTTTATATAAAGATTTACCCCATAGCACTTTTTTGAGCTGGGCACATATATCTGCAGTATTTTGTTATCTCCTGTAGCTCTCTCCTGACCTGTTATAAGCCTCATAACTCCTGACAAATTCTCAGACACAATAGATAAAAGCAGCCTGACATTTCTGTCACCTCTGAGGCCTTGTACTCACGGCAGGACATGTCCGATGAAAACGGTCTGCAGACTGTTTCCATCGGACATGTCTGGCCGGGGACTGCCCGGGGACTTCTGTTCGATGGCTATACACACCATCGAACAGAAGTCCGCGCGTAAACAATACGCGGGGCGTGTCCGCGGTGTCGCCGCGACAATGACGCGGCGACGTGGGCGGCCTGCCTTTAAAATGCTTCCACGCATGCGTCAAAGTCATTCGACGCATGAGAGGGATGGCGGGCGGCAGGACATGTACGGTAGGTCTGTACAGACGACCGTACATGTCCGGCCGAAAATGGTCCGCTCGGGCCAACACACGGCCAAACATGTCTGCTGAAACTGGTCTGCGGACATGTTTGGTCGTGAGTACGGGGCCTGAGAGTCTCTGCCTATGATGAGAGGGGGGCCTTTCCTCCAATCAGCAATTTTAGCCATCTTGGCTGTATGCCCAGACATCACACTCTGTGTCACACAGGAAGGCTGCATTCACACCTGAGCGTTTTGTCGCCTGAAGTGCGACGCTCAAATACGCTAGAGGGGAAAAAATACATTATTCCCTATGGAGATGGTTCACATCTGCACGCCAATATGCCTGACGCCGAACGACTGAAGTTCAAACAAGTTCCGGACCCTTTTTTGTCGCATGTATCGGGCGGTTTGGTCGTTTTTGAGCGTTTCCATTTCCCATATAAAGTAATGGAAACGCTCGATTAAAGCGACTTGCGTGAAAAACGAGCGTTTGCTACGGGCGTTTCTTTGCTTTAATCAATGGAACATTTCACCCAGGCAGAAGATTAAAAAAATCTACCAACATAGCAACAAGTGATGAAAAGATGATAATTTTTCCTATTGGCTAAAATAAAAAACGTCGAAGTACAAAAACGTCGGACGACGCTGTATGCAAACGCGCAAATAAGCATGAATACGCGACAAAACGCCGGAAAAAAAACGACCGAACGACCGACGCTCAGGTGTGAATGCAGCCGAAGAGAACATTTCCTTACCGGATATCTCAACTTTCTAAACAGTATGTAGGGATATTTGTTTCATCTCAGTGTATCATCTGAGGCCGTTCACTTCACTGGGTGTATGGAGGGTTTACATCCACTTTAATTGGAGGTGCACCAACATATTAGCCGAAAATTGTGTTTTCTTCATTCGGCCGAAAGAAAAAAATGGTGTGGATAATGGCAATGAAAAAGGGAGAGGTCCTCCCAGGGTGTGTCATCCTGGCACGCCCCAGTCCTCCCCTCCCCGTCACGCAAAAACGGCAATCTCCCTGTGTCGCGGACCACTGTAACAACGTCCCGCCTCCTGTGATAGGGGACACACTGATCCAATGCCGGGAATGAGTGTGATCAGTGTGACGTCCATCATAGGAGACGGAACTTTGTTACTGTGGCTGCCTGGCCCATTCAAATCCAGCTCCGTGACACAGCAGGAGATCACCGCTCTGTGTGATCTTGGCACTGGCGAGGCTGCATTAATCTCTTGTATCAGGTCTGCAGTCTCTGACCATTTGCTGTATGTCTGCTAGAGGTGCACCGGATGGAAATTTTGCCAATACTATTAGCAAAGTGTTTAAGTTTAAGAAAGACTGAGGACATGATACAAGAGATGGTTGGAGACTGCAGACTGCATTTTTCTTGAGCTTTTCTTGCACTAAAAATGCCAATAATGGCCAACAAATTCTTATTTATTAAAAAAGTTGAATACCGTATTTGCTGGCGTATAAGACGACCCCATAATTTGAGGAAAAAATTTGGTTTTGGGATATACTCGCCATATAAGACTACTACCCCCTTCTTACTAGTCTTTCGACGCTGAGGGGTAGCCAGAACCGCTGACAGAAACAGGTTTTTTTCAAATCTCACTGTGCCATTACATTACATGCCCCCACTGTGCCATCACTTGCCCCCACTGTGCCATCACTTGCCCCCAACAGTGCCATCACTCACGTTTTGCTGATTCTGACTTCCAGGCCGGTGACAGTCTCCGTCTGCTGCGAGCGTCCATGATTTGAAAGCCGCGCCTTCTCTTCAGACTGTTCTGTGATAGGCAGAACACAAATTTTCCCAGCAGCGCCTCTGTTCTGTGTTCCGCCTATCACGGACGTCCTCTCGTCCGAGAATGAGAAGGCATCTGTGATAGGAGGAACACAGAACAGAGGCGCTGCTGGGAAGATTTGTGTTCCGCCTATGACAGGACACTCTGAGAAGGAGCAGCTTTTAAATTATGGACGCTCGCAGCAGACGGAGACTGTCACCGGCGTATAAGACGACCCCCGACTTTGGATGCATTTTTTTGAATCCAAAAAGTCGTCTTATACGCCGGAAAATACGGTGCGCTTATATATAAAAATAAATATTTAAAACACACACACATATTATATATATTTTTTGGCCAAGTGCATCCAGCATTTTCTGTACCAAAATCTCCATTTGGTGCACCTCTAGTATTAATGATTAGAGCTGCATTAATTCGTATCTTGTGTGTGTGTTTTTTTTTTTTTTTTTTTTAGGATTCAAGGCCCATGATGTACAGTACATGGAGATTCTAATTCTGTCAAGGTGACAGTGAAACCCCACTCCTCAGCAATATGTCCCACCTCTTACCAATCAACTGTCAAATGCACAGAGCCTTTACACTGCCCACTGAAGCTCTGCCATTTAATAATGTCAATTCTGATTTGGGCAGCAGTCAAATCTCTATGTAAAGTTTAGAATTCATCGTCCTTATGGGGATACGATTATCCAATATAATCTTATCGCCCATAATGTGCTTAAAGTGTTACTAAACCCAGGATCCTGCATTCACTATATCTGGTCTCCCACAGTACACTGAACATAGAAATGCAATTATTTTAGTAAACATAAACTGCTAAATACCTTTTCTCATCAGCAGTATATAGCAGTCTTGGGACTTCTATCAATGTCTGGTTAAAGCTTGTAGGAGGAGTTTTCATTCTCCTTTGACTGTCCTATGAGGCTGCAGGCAGGGCCGATCCTAGGCAGGGTGCACAGGGTGCTTTGCACCAAGGCGCCTGCAGAGGTGGGGGCGCCGAAGGGGCCAGAGTTCTCCCCTCCCTCCTTCTCTCCTTGTTTGTATCCGTTCAGAACTAGTGTCCTGAGCATAGGTGTGTGTCCGTCCAGAACGGACGTGTGAGCATAGGGCAGCCCGTCCAGCCTGGCAGTTCTCAGGGGAGAGGCCGCTCCTCTTCCTGACACATGGGTTCTAGTGTTCAGTGGCTGCCGAGTGCTGACGTGCAGGAATGAATTCCTCACACTGGGAGTCTTGGATCCCGCACTGTCTCCACCAACTCCCGTTGGAATGCCTCCCCCTCCCATCTCTATTTCGGGCTGCACAGAGAGAGAACCAAGGTGAGTCAGTGTTCAGTGTGCTCGGGGATGGCATCCCCAGCATCCCTTCACATTAGCTCTGCTCTAGATGTTTTATGGCATGATAGATTGCATAGGATACACAGCCCCTGCCCATTCCTGCACCTCAGTAGTCCATCTACAGATGTGATGTATAATGAGATGTACCAAGAGCCCGTTCACACCGAGAGTGCGGGGGCATCAGCAGTAAAGCGCCGCTAGTTTTATATTATTGTATATATTGTATTATGTCTGCAGTCTCTGACCATCTCCTGTACTATGTCTGCAGTCTCTGACCATCTCCTGTACTATGTCTGCAGTCTCTGACCATCTCCTGTACTATGTCTGCAGTCTCTGACCATCTCCTGTACTATGTCTGCAGTCTCTGACCATCTCCTGTACTATGTCTGTAGTATGTCTGGGGGCTCTTTCTAACAGAAGCCCTCTCTGTGTCCATCAGAGAGGCCCCCCTCCAGGTCACAATAAAGTACTCTGCTTCTCTTCCTGTATTTTGTTTATTGTTAAGAGATCATGTAAGGATCCCAGGGCAATGAAGACTTTGTGGGGGGGCATCTCTGTGGTTAAATCATTGCCATACAAAACATTTGTAAAGGGGAGGAGTTAGTAAAATGACTACGCCCATGTGGGGGCACCAGAAATATTTCTGCACCCAGGCGCCTGTGACCCTAGGATCGGCCCTGGCTGCAGGACCCCTGACCCTCTGTCTGGACAGTGCTTATTGGCCTTATGCCGATCACATGCACATGAAAAATAAAAATAAATCTCGCTAGCAATATACACCAAACTAAGCATGTGCAGATTGCCCCCAAGGCTCTGTCTCAGAGAAGACAGGATCATACAGCCTTTTTAAACAATGCTGAGGATCAACCCCTTAGGTTCCATCGTGAGTATAACAAGCATTCTTTACCGTATATACAGATTGATTTTACTGTTGTGGGTTTAATAACACTTTAAAACAAAAGTGTACTCTGGCACAAAACACTTCTGCAATGTGACAAGATTTGTATACTTGAAGCAACTATGCTGTCCCTTTTTTCAAAGGCATACATGTTATACTAACCCATTTGACATCAATGCCTTTTATAAGCTTATCCAGTTTTTCAAAGTCCTCTCTGTTTATGACATCTGAACCAGTGCTTAGCTTCCAGTTATTCTTTTTCCATGCATGTATCCATTTAGTGATCCCTAAATTAACAGCGAGACATAGGCATAATAAACATATGACCAATCTGCAAATAGGACTTAGCAATGGGAATACTGTGGCAAGAATGATCCCTCGTGGCTCTTACCATTTATTGTAAACATACTGTCTGTGTACACCACAAGCTTTTTGATATTCTGGCTCTTCGCCTGTTCTACAGCTTTGCATGCTGCCTGCAGGAAACACAGTGTGTTACTTCATTTGTATTTCAATTAGTTCATAACAGTTTCAATATTTTAAAGTGCTAATACACTCAAAGTTATTATTTTGGCTCCTACTTCTTGTAATCCTAAATAAGGGTGCTTTATCTTGGAGAGAAAAAAAACACACACAACTGCAAATCTTCATGCTCAATCACCAACCAAAGGGCGCTCCTTGGACTTTGATTTGGGTTTATAAGGAGGAGGACTTTGTCCAAAGAAATTTGAGTTCAACAGCCAAAGTACGAAATAGTAACAAATGACAATCAAGTAGCAAAAAAAAAAAAAAAGGGTCACACAGTCAGAGTTATACAACAAGTCCAGGCTTCACAGTATGGGTGGTCATGAAAAATAGAGCTGGGGAGACAGACAAGCAACTACAGGGAAGACCCAAAACAAAGATTCATAAATGCAAAACAGTATAATAAAATAAAACTTTTACAGTATATCTGGAGACATTGCATCCCGATGTCCCGCTTAGCCCAGAAATGGGACAATGACGTGAGAGATGCAAGAAGGGTTAAGCACCATATCTGAATAAAATAGCCCATTAACCTCTTCCATACCGGGCAGTTATACACCCATCCATACCGGGTCTATTCTGGCACTTCTCTCCTACATGTACAAATCATAATTTTTTTGCTAGAAAATTACGCAGAACCCCCAAACATTATATATGTTTTTTTTAGCAGACACCCTAGGGAATAAAACGACGGTCATTGAAACCTTTTATCTTGCACGGTATTTGCGCAATAATTTTTCAAACGCCTTTTTTTGGGAAAAAAATTGTTTCATGAATTAAAAAAATTTAAAAACAGTAAAGTTAGCCCAATTTTTTTGTAAAATATGAAATATGATGTTACACCGAGTAAATAGATACCTAACATGTCACGCTTTAAAATTGCGCACACTCATGGAATGGCGCCAAACTTCGGTACTTAAAAATCTCCATAGGCAACGATTTGAAATTTTTTACAGGTTACCAGTTTAGATTTACAGAGGAGATCTAGTGCTAGAATTGTTGCTGGCACTCTAACGCACGCGGCGATACCTCACATATGTGGTTTAAACGGCGTTTACATATGTCGGCGGGACTTGCGTGTGCGTTCGCTTCTGCGCGCAAGCTACCGGGGACAGGGGCGTTAAAAAAATAAATTTTTATTTCTTTTTTTTTTTTATATATTTATTTCTTTTTTACACTTTTTTTTTAAATTTTTTTTTTTTTTTTATCACTTTTATTCCTATTACAAGGAATGTAAACATCCCTTGTAATAGGAATGTGTGTGACAGGTACTCTTTATGGAGAGATGCGGGGTCAATAAGACCCCACATCTCTCCTCCAGGCTGGAAAGCATGAAATCGGTGAAAAAAAATTCACCGATCTCATGCTTGTGGTTGCTTAGCAGCCGCAATCGCGGCTTTGTTTACTTATGGGACCCGGGCGTGACGTCATCACATCGCGCCCGGGTCCTCCGACGGTCATAGAGATGACTGGTGACCATCTGGTCACCAGTCATCTCTATGCTTCCTGCGAGCGCCGGACGATTCGTTCTCCGGGCCCCCGATGGCACGGGAGAGCCCGGAGAAGCACCGGATGGCGGCGGGAGGGGGGGATGTCCCCTCCCGCCGCCTGTAAGAACGATCTAGCGGCGGAACCGCCGCTATGATCGTTCTTACGTTGTGCAGAATCGCCGGCAGTTTAGAAGGATATCTGAATGATGCCTCTAGCTGCAGGCATCATTCAGATATCCACCCGGAAAGCCCAGGACGTCATATGACGTCCACTCTGAACGGCAGAAGTTCTTTGTGGACGTCATTTTACTATGGGCCGGTAGGGAAGTGGTTAAGGAGCCAGAGGAGGAAAGGGTCCAGGGTCAGTATTTTTCGAGCACAGAAAAAACAAATGCAGTCACCACATCTAAGGATCGGTAAGCTACAATATATTACATTTTTCTTTTTGCCTCTCACACCACTTTAAATATGTCTCAACGAAGCAGTTCATATAATCATTTAATGCTTAAAGTCAAATGATTACGAAAGGGGGTTGTAAAGGTTTGTTTTTTTATTTTCTAAATAGGTTCCTTTAAGCTAGTGCATTGTTTGTTCACTTACCTTTTACTTCAATTTCCCTTCTAAATGTTTTTTTTCTTTGTTTGAATTTCTCACTTCCTGTTTCTCCTCAGTAAGCTGTTCTGGCTGACTAACCCCCAGCCAGAACGACTTGGATGATGGTGTGAAGCTTACTGAGGAGAAACAGGAAGTGAGAAATTCAAACAAAGAAGAAAAAAAAACATTTAGAAGGGAAATCGAAGGAAAAGGTAAGTGAACCAACAATGCACTAGATTAAAGTAACCTATTTAGAAAAAAAACGAACCTTTACAACCCCTTTAAGTACACAAAACAGTATACACCTTTAACATTTTAAATGTTTGCATGTTCTCCCTATCCCTGTGAGTTTCCTCCAGGTACTCCGATTTCCTCCAACACTACAAAGACATGCTGGTAGGTTAATTGGTTTCTGTCTAAATTGGCTCTAGTAGGAGTCTGTATGAATGGGCATTAGGAACCTTACATTGTAAGCTCCTTGGGGGCAGGGACTGATGTGAATGTATAATTTATATGTAAAATGCTCAGCTAACATGACTATAAAAACTCTATTACTAATATGCTTACCTATATATTTTGTTTATATTACTTGAAGATAAAAAAAAAAAAAAATATTTGATACACAAAATACTGTTCTGTATTTGCCAATATAGACTGGCAAATGCACAAAAAAAAAAAAATGTAATTAACCTATTTTTTTTATTCTAATATTGTAATCATATCGGACAATAGTAGGGCCGAAACAACTAATCGATTAATCGACAACTAATCGATTATGAAATTAATCGATTACAATTTTCATAATCGATTAATCGGCCAGTAACATAATGGGGTTAAAACAACTAAAATTAGCCTTTTATAGTACAAAAAAGCAAATCGCTACTGTAAATATTACTTTCACTGTCCCACAGTAAAAAAAATTAACCCTTTAGGCTGCATTCACACCTGAGCGTCGGTCGTTCGGTCGTTTTTTTATGGCGTTTTGTCGCGCGTATTTGCGCGTTTGCATATAGCGTCGTGCGACGTTTTTGTACTTCGGCGTTTTTTATTTTAGCTAATAGGAAAAATTATCATCTTTTCATCACTTGTTGCTATGTTGGTAGATTTTTTTAATCTTCTGCATGGGCGACAAGTTCTATTTATTAAAGCGACGAAAGGCCCGTTGTCGCGCGATACGCTCAATTCGCGCGTTTCCCATTACTTTCTATGTGAAAAAAAAAACGCTCAAATACGCCCAAACCGCACGATACGCGCGACAAAAAAAGGTCCGGGACTTGTTTGAGCTTCGCACGACAGGCGTTTGGGCGTTCAGGTGTGAACAGTCACCATAGGGAATAATGTTAATTCTCCCCTCTGGCGTTTGTGAGCAGTGCGCTTCAGGCGTAAAAACGCCTAGGTGTGAATGGGGCCTTACAGTAGCGATTATTTTCTCATTTTGTACTTATTTTTTAACCCCATTATGTTACTAAACATCTCAGGCCTGGGTCACACCTCTGTTTTTTGGTGCTTTTTGCAGAAACACACTGCAGTTCATTTACATGTTTTCCTATGGGACACGTTCACATCCATGATTTTTTTTTTTCGGCTGCTGCGTATTTGGAAAGGGCAAGGACTTTTTAACGCAAAACGGTGCTATTTTTTTTTTGGTTCAATATACTTCAATGGAGAAGCTGCAGAAAAGCATGTAATGTGATTTTGCGGCAATTTGTGTTTTGTAATGTGCCCAACATCAAATTGGCCCCAAAAAAAAGTAAAAATGCAATTTTTTTTTTTTTTTTTTTAAAGGCTATTATCCGAATAATCGATTAATCTAAACAATAATCGGCCAACTAATCGATTATGAAAATAATCGTTAGTTGCAGCCCTAGACAATAGTATTAAACAGACACACTATAAATTATGCCATGTCTACTTATTATTTATCCGTTTGCGTTTAGCATGAATGTCAAAATCACTTTTCAATGTCGGTTATCAATGCATTTTAATGTAATCAAAAGGTTATTTATGGGGCAGGCTCATTTAATCATTACGTACAATGGCTCGGTTTGACTTTCTTTGAAATGTTGCACAATGGTGACCACTGCATCTCACCGACAGGTAGCAGCACACTTGGTCTGTCTAACCGCAGTCAATAAAGCCTCTAAAAGTTGTGACATCTACAATGCCTCTTTTAGCCAGAGCTTGTGTGTTCTAAGTCAACTTTACCCTACAAATCACTTGATTTTGATAAAAGTATTTTGGCAATGCTGATGCGTATACACATCTGATGTGAATCATTTGTTTTTCTGCCAAAGCATGTCCCAAATAACTTTGTATCTGACTCACTGCAATGCATGCTGCATTTGCATTCTTCAATAGCCAGCCAGTAATATTGCTGATAGCTGTGCTTGCATCTGCTTACAAGGGGGTCGGCTTTATGGTGGTAAGCAGTGATGGAAGAGAAAATATTAAAGTGGAGCTCCACCCTAAAGTGGAACTTCCGCTCATCGGAACCCTCCCCCCCTCCGGTGTCACATTTGACATCTTTCAG
Organism: Rana temporaria; assembly: GCF_905171775.1. NCBI lineage: Eukaryota > Metazoa > Chordata > Amphibia > Anura > Ranidae > Rana > Rana temporaria. The sequence goes on along the minus strand of NC_053492.1, from coordinate 95,926,914 downwards.
GGGAGAGGAGGGTGCAGATAATTGTCTAAAACAGGTATTTGCACCCACTTCCAGGGGGTCCTCTCTGCGGGTATTCTGCGGGTAGTGCGTCACTTCCTGCCCCCGCCCATTGTGTTCTGGGAAACACACGGCTCCCAGAAAACAACGGGGACCAGCGAGGACGGCGCTGCGCGACTCGCGCATGCACCGTAGGGAATGGGGCAGTGAAGCTGGAGCGCTTCACTTCCTGATTCCCTCACAGAGGATGGCGGTGGGGGCAGCAGATAGACGAGAGATTGCTTGTCTTCTGCTGCAGACGGTGCTGGACTCCAGGACAGGTAAGTGTCCATATATTAAAAGTCAGCAGCTGCAGTATTTGTAGCTGCTGGCTTTTAATATTTTTTTAACGACGGAGCTCCACTTTAAGTAAAATGGGTACATCACAGTAAGGCCTCTGGCACACAATGCATTAAGGTGAAAAAACATGTAGGTTTACAACCCCTTCAATGTTTATAAGACACTACCGATTTAGAAGAAAATATAAGAAAATTGTACCTTGGTCCTAATAATTTGAGGGAGAAGCAGGAGGCAACTATGGAGGTATGGTATGTACTCACAGTAGTCAAGGTAATTAAAAAAAATATATACATTTATTAACAAAATAGAAATAAAACTCCCATTAGGGTAAGAAATTCACATATTGAAAATAGAATCACTCTGATAAAAACTGGAAGGGAAAAGAAGTATCAACCCTGGATATTGGATTATATATTCTTCCTTGCTCAGATCTCAACTCAAGAGTTATTTGTAATTACCTTGACTACTAGGAGTCCATACCGTACCACAAAAGTCCAAAGTTGCCTCAAAAATGTCTGCTTCTCTCTCACATTACAACTAATGGGCTGTATTTTAGCTCAGTAAAAAAGATAAGCTGTACTGAGCTGCAGTGTGCAAGAGGCCTAAAGCAGGAAACAAAGCCACTCATAGAAACATAGGGCCAGATTCCCAAAGGAAATACGCCGGCGTATCTACTGATACGCCGGCGTATTTTCAAATTTGCCGCGTCGTATCTTGATTTGGAATCCTCAAACCAAGATACGACGGCTTTTGGCTAAGATCCGACAGGCGTACGGCTTCGTACGCCTTCGGATCTTAGGTGTAATTTTCCGGCGGCCGCTGGGTGGAGTTTGCGTCGTTTTCCAGCGCCGGGTATGCAAATTAGGTGATTACGGCGATCCACGAAGATACGCGCGTTCGTCGCAATCTCTTACGTCGTCGCTAGTCGGGTTTTTCCCGTCGTAAAGTTAAGGGTGCTTTTTCATGGCTTATATGTAGAACAGCCATGTTAAAGTATGGCCGTCGTTCCCGCGTCTAATTTCAAATATTTTTTTTTGCGTAAGACATCCGGGAATACGAAATTACGTTACCCATTTGAATTAGGCGGGCTTGCGCCGGACAGCTTTGCGTTACACCGCCGTAAGTTTACACGCAAGTGCTTTGTGAATCAGGCACTTGCGCTGAAAACTTGCGGCGGTGTAAAGTAGAGACGATACGTTACGCCGCCGCAGTTCTTTGAGAATCTGGCCCATAGACCATATCTGCCTAGTTCTTAGTTTGACCCTTTCCTTTAAACCTTTACCAAGGCAGAACAAGTCACCAAAAATATGTTTATAGGCAAGAGAGACAATTAATTATAGTTACAGGAAATTGCATCCGAGTGAAGCAAGTCAGGACATCCTTAAAATATATATATAATCTCAACTACCTGAATCTCGGCTCGCTGATTAGTCTGTCTTCCCATGAGTCTTTCTGCCACGTTCCTATTTAACAAAAGAAACACATGAACAGAAGCTGGGAAAAACACTGGTAACTCTTTGGCACACTGGTACACACAAAGAAAGTTAATTAAAATGCTTAGAATTGAATGAATAGGATACTTTTTTATTCTCAGTCTGGCAATGTGATCATTTTGTAAACATATTAGAACTAATTTTTAGTGGAACAAAGGCAGTTTTTAACATTTTGGCAACCCCCATTCAGATCAGTTCATCGTGGCTCACGGGTTAAGCCAACCGGCATAAAATCTAGCTTTCATAAAGGGACATTTTTATACCAGCAAATGTTGGTGACCATGTGTATTGTATTGGGGTGCTCTTCCATTTTGATATGCACAATGCCCCTGTAAATAACCTTCAGGGTGTCTGTAAGACCTATACAAGTCATGTCATGTATCAGTTTTTACTTCCAAGCATTTACATTTCCCTTCAGGAAGGGTGAATAAAACAAAAAACGACAAAATATTATTATTCAATGGACAAATTGTACACCATTACTTCTTTCACCACAGTATTACAAAATTGTAGTATTCACCCATATCTGCTAAAAATTCAAAACAATTTTGTAAATGTATATTTTTACCTTACTCTTGTTGGACAGAAATGTGCAAGGATTATTAAAGCGGATGTGCCACTAAAAAAATATATTAAAAGCCAGCAGCTACAAATACTGCAGCTGCTGACTTTTAATATAAGGACACTTACCTGTCCTGGAGTCCAGCGCCGTCCGCAGCAGATGACGAGCGATCGCTCGTCACCCTGCTGCTCCCCCCTCCATCCACGGTGAGGGAACCAGGAAGGGAAGCGCTCCGGCTTCACTGCCCGGTTCCCTACGGCGCATGCGCGAGTCGCGCTGCGCCCGCCGATTGGCTCCCGCTGTGTGCTGGGAGCCGAGTGTTCCCAGCATACAACGGGGGACGGACGGGAAGTAAGGAAAAAACCCGTCTTTTGCCCGTATCGTAGGGCCGGAAGTGGGTGCAGATACCTGTCTGTAGACAGGTATCTGCACCCCCCTCCTCCCTGAAAGGTGTCAAATGTGACACCGGAGGGGGGGGGGGTGCCGATCAGCGCGACTTCACTTTAGAGTGGAGATCCGCTTTAAAGAGGAAGTAAACCCACTCGTTAAAAAAAAAAGCACCACCTGCAAGACAAAGGCATAATGAGCTAGTATGCATACAAGGAAACTGGGGACCACTGGAAAGAGCTTCCCTGAAGTAAGACAAGACCGCCAACTCAGAAACCCCTCTAACAGAGGTAAAGGTCACTAAGGGGCCACCGTCTGAGATAGTGTCAAGAGAGAATCTCTCTGATGTTACCAAAAGGAAGGTTCCAGAAGAACCGAGAGCACCAGAGTCAAACCCCCTGCACAAACAAGGGACCCACCAGGGAACGGGCCGCAAAAAGGCCACTGAAAGAACACAGCCAAGGCTGAAATCAGCCCCCAAAAGGTGCTTTAAGCAATTTTTAGATCCACTCCAAGCTGTAAAAACAGCAGGACCCTGGACACCGAGTACGTCCGTGGACGTCACTCCTTCTCTTCGCACCAAGAGATGCAAGCCTGCCATTCGCGACGGCAGATCCCCCGGAAAAGACTACCGTGCTCTCAGCATTGTTGAGATGAACGAGTCGAGCAGACCTGGTCTCTTAACCACTTAACCCCGGACCATATTGCTGGTCAAAGACCAGAGCACTTTTTCGCGATTCGGCACTGCGTCACTTTAACTGACAATTGCACGGTTTTTAGTTTTTGCGCTATAAACAAAAGTAGAGCGACAATTTTGAAAAAATTTATATTTTTTACTTTTTACTATAATAAATATTGCCCATAAATATATAAAACAACTGTTTTTTTTCCCCTCAGTTTAGGCCGATATGTATTTTTCTACATATTTTTCATTAAAAAAAAAAAAAAAATCGCAATAAGCGTTTATTGATTGGTTTGCGCAAAAGTTATAGCGTTTACAAAATATGGGGTAGTTTTATGTCATTTTTATTAATATTTTTTTTTTTACTAGTAATGGCAGTGATCACACACACACACAGCTCCCGGTTCTCGCTCTGCAACGAGCGATCGCGTCCGGTGGTGATCGTGACACGCGCGCGGGATTCAAGAGCGAGCGGGGGGCGCTTTGCCTGCCGACGTAGAGCTACGGGCTCTCGTGCAGGAGAGCCGACCTGCCAGCCGTAGAACTGCGGCGGCTGGTCGGCGACTGTACAACAGGATGAAACATGGGACCTTGAGTCAGAGGTACCTCCTGCCCTGGCCACTGCCAGGGTAGACGAACCAAGGACGCTGAGGCCAAGCTGGAGCGATTAGAAGCATCGGGATCTCCTAAGCCTCCACTCTGTGGAGCAGCCGAGGAAGCAACTACAATGGCGGAACGACAAAAAATTGCAGATACAGACCCCACAGGGCCACCAGCACGACTGACGTGTCTGTACCAGATCACTAGACCTGGCCACTAGCTTTGACACCCTTGTGGTGGAGACGAGCGGCCAGGTGATCCATGCCCTGGGAGGCTTACCTGCAAGGGAGCCCAGCACAAAGACCAGACACCCTGGTCCAGCATCTGGCGACTCCAGTAGCCCGCCTGCTGGTATACCTTAAAGTACATCGAAGTCACTGCCGTGGCTGAAACCAGATCGGACGACCTTGCAACCTCCTCGACCACGAGGAGAAACTTAGCATGATCGCCTAAAATAGGACAAAGACCGGTAGACAGGGTCCACAGCACCTGGTGGACCCAGGTGGTCACCCACCCAGGGACTAGTCAGGCCCGATCCTGGGTAACTAGACCAGATGAGAGAGGGCACATACAGATCCACACAAGTCCACCGACTCAGACCCGACGGGACCCCCCAGGCCCACAACCCTTGAGGCTGGCATCCGTCGAAAATACTGACTAATGGAAGGAAGAAAAAAACTTCCCGGACCGAAGAGTCAAGGATCTCTGTCACCAACTCAGAAAGACTGACTAGGTGGCGCACCGGAATCTGATGATTTCCGAAACAAGCGATTTCTAACACCTGGACAGTATTTCCCCCGGAAAACCCGAGTGTGGAACTGGGCATACAGTACCGCCTCGAAGGAGGCTACCCACAGGCCCCGGACCAACAGGTGCCCGGAGAGAAGACTGATTGTGTGATGCCAATACCTTCACAGCAGACTGAAGAGTGTGCAATTTCTCCAGGGGAAGAAGGACCTTCGCCACTGAGGAGTCCGGATCAACCCTAGATACTCCAACACTGAGTCGGAAACCTAGCATGCCCAGGATTTGAACCCTGGGTCGCACACATGGAAGGCGGGCTTGCTGCCACTGAGCTACACCTTCTGGTGTTTAACACCCACCCGAATCTTCGGAGGGTCCGAATGGGAAAAACACATCCACTAGGTCTGAGACAAAAGTTGCTCTCAGAAGAAAGTCGTCCAAGTAGCCAACGAGGCAAAGCCTTGGTGTCCCAACCAAGTTAGGATAAGTGCAAGCTCCTAGCTGGAAACCCATGGTGCCGACACCAGATCGACAGGGAGGGCCACAGGCTGACAGAGACCCTCTCTCACCATAAAGCACAGAAAGAACACTGTGACATGCATGTATGCGTCCTTGATGTTCAAGGACGCCAGGACGTCCCCCGGATGGAGCGCAGCTACCAAACGAATGGATTCCATGCGGAACTACCTGACGTTCACAAAGGTATTCAGGGCCTGAGGCCCCTAGAAAACCCCAAACCTCTCGTCCTGCAGGCGAGGTAAAATTACCCCGCAGTTTAGCAAGTCCCACACTGCCCAAGGCAGACCGACGGGCCGGGAGAAGAAGAAACGAGGAAAGAACTTTGTTCTGTGGATAGGGGGAAACCCTATCTAGTACTCCGAAGAGACCACCTCGCAGACCCACTGGTCAGAGAGCAGGAAGGTTTTACCGAATTGTGAACCTGCCAGCTGCCCCCCCACCTAGAGACAGGGAGGAAAGGCTACATACATTGGCAGGATTTGGGTGCCGGCGTGATCGCTTCGCACCCAGGGACGGATTAGACCCCCAGCTGGGCCTTCGACGGCCTGGGAGGGTTGCCCATAAATAATACACACAAATAGTGTGTATGAATATTATGTAGGTGTATGCACACACCCTTGGAGGAAACCGGAGTACCTAGAGGAAACCCACGCAGATACAGGGAGCGACAATGCAAGCTCCAGGCAGATTGGTGTCAGTGTCCGATTCGAACTAATGACTCACTTACTGCCAAGTAATGGAGTTAACCACTACACCACCGTGTGCATAAAACCATTCTGAAACAGACCTATATGAGGCCCTGGACCAGCTGGTCCGCTAGCCTAATAACTTCGGGGGAGAGTGGCGAGGACTCACCACACCGGAGGAGACTGCTCAGTGCCGCTGCCCGTGTCCCGCACACCTGCTGTGTGTGTGAGGAGAAAACCGCGAGGAAGCTGTGTGAGGAGAACAGCGCTGCGCGCCGTAGAAATCAACTCTAGAGACCGAGGACTCAGGCAAGATGGCCGCTGAGCGCAGGGACTGTACTTACCCGTCCACGCGACGACTCACTGACACATTCCAGACAGGCGTACAACCGCAATGAAGGTAGCCGTCGGCCCGATCCACTGTGAGTGAGACAACACCACAGCCCAGTCATGTGCGGACCTTGGAGCAAAGCTCAATGGCCACCCCAGGAGTCATGGGGCATGTCGTGGCAGACCCAGCCTCTTTGCAAAGGTGTGCTCACGCTGGCTGGCCGAACTGAGAAGACTACAAGGATCTATAATATCCAGCCTGTCTCTCAGCCGACAGTTGATAGAAGTCAAAAAGACAAAATAAAATCTTTTCCTCGGGGCGCTGGGCCCAAAGGGAGCCATACGTCCTTCTCCTTTGCTAGGCAGAACGAAACTGAGGCTGCATGATGCAGTGAGGAGGGTTATGTCTGGAGGGACCGCCCCCTGGGCTGTTCAACTCTGTTAATGTAACATGTATTAAACTATTTAACATGTTTCTGCCTAGTCCTCTCCTGTAAACAGGGAAGATAACCCACTTGTCAAGATTTAAGGAGCTGTGTCCGTCGATGGACGATAAGAGAAAATTATATTATATATTATATAATAATAATAATAATAATAATAATAATATTATTCACTACAATATATATTTATGGGTAAACAAGAATTGTCAATCTACTTACAGAGGGTGGTTCGGTCCCCAGTAAACACCAATTCCAGCTCGTGATCTTAATTTCCCATTTCGTGAGCAGCAACCATCAGTGTAAACCACAGTGGCATCTCCTGCCAATAAAATCCACATGTAGCATTACATCTACCTTGTTATCACTATTAGACTGAACGTCAACTGCAAGACAAACTAGTGAGATATTGTCACTGGGTCATACAAATCAAACTACCCTTACAGCTGTAAAGCAGGAATCATTCCAATCCTAACATGAACCCTCAAACAAACTATGCAAACAATGACCACACTGCACCCCCCACTCCTCATGTGTTAGTTCTTGGATCTGGCAACAGGTCATTCAGGCACTGAGCACTGCATTGTGGGATGGAGAGGCATTGTCAATGATTGCTTCATGTTTAGAAATTTGAATTGTATATAAGTTTGGGCACAAGTACTAGGGAAGTGGGAATGGGTACTAAGGATTTTATTCGGATAGTATGCTTGCTTCTTTGTGAGGTCTCTTTACGCCGTCTGACTCTATGGCATATTTATTTAAAACTTAATTTTGAAATGAATTTATATACATTTCCAGGATACATTTGGCCATGCAAAAATTACTCACTCTGGCAATATCCCATTCGTGGCATTTCACATACTGGTCAGAGCTTCCTTACCCCTGTATAGAGGAAGCCCATGATAAAACAGTGATGGCTGGGTGTCCTGAATTAGCAAAGGTTGCTTGATACCATAAAGGGGAACTTTACCCAGGATACAAATCTACAAGTATGACCATCTGTGTTATATTCAATTATATGCAGTGTCAGTGTTTTACTGTGAACTGCAATAGGTCTAAAAAAAACTGCAGGTGAACATTTGCATCAGCCCCAGGCAGCCGATGCATCTAAAATCAGATAATAGCTATACATTTTGCATGGGTATTTTGCTTTAAAATCCCAGGGAGCGTGAAGTTACTGGTGGTCTGACTTGTAGGGGTAGGAGAAGCATGGCAAAGAGTGAACGGGAATCAGATAAAAAAAAAAAAGTGTATCTAAAACTCAAACATCTAATATATTAGGACCTACGAGTCCAGAGATGTGATGGCTGCATTAGACATTTTTTTCTCTAGTATTTACACCTGGTGATCCTGCCAGTAACACGCTTGCTGCACTAGGTTGTCAATGCTGACACACCATACTGTATTTATGGAAAAGCATCCTAAGACAGGACTACAGAACCTTCCCCTCTCCTACTTTACACAAATGGGATGAATTCTGTAGTCCACAGGCATAGCTGGGAACAATGTAACTCATAAGAGTGCAATACAGACTAATGCCGCGTACAGACGGTCGTTTTATGCACTGTAAAAAACGACGTTTTCAAAAACGATGTTGCCTACACACCATCGTTTTTTCACAATGCTCTAGCAAAGCGAGGTTACGTTCACCACGTTTTTCCATTGAAGCTCGCTTCATAACTAACTTCTGGGCATGCGCAGGTTTAAAAACGTTGTTTGAAACGTAGTTTTTTGCTACACGGTCAATTTCTGTGAAGTAAAAAACAACGTTTTGAAAAACGACACATAAAATTGAAGCATGCTTCAATTTTTTTTTGTCGTTTTTTACAAGACATAAAGCGACGTTTTCCCCCACACACGGTCAATGAAATTGACGTTTTTAAAAACGTTGTTTTTTTACATCGCATAAAGCGATCCTTTGTACGCGGCATAAGAGCGCAGGAAAATGTCAGCTGACAGGATCTACAGTTAATTTTTTTTTTTACATTTATCCTAAAACTTTTCAATTATATATTCAACCAACCAGAAGTGATAAGTTAATGGTTATGGTTTATAATCACTTTAAAGTAATCTGATCTAAAGTGGAACGTAAAAGTAAACTTATGTCCAGTTTGTATAGATGTGTGTCCTTGCTGAAAGATGTTCTTGGACTTCACAAATGTGTGGAAACAAAAATTGTTGTAATGGGTCAGGATGTAAAGTGTAATCGCCTCAACATGAACACAACTAGAAATAGAAACACATTAAACCCATTCTAGCCAAAACTCGTACAAATAAGGTTGGTCCGATTTTCTTTTTCGTAAAAATAAATAAAAATATATATTATTATTAATAAATTATATTATACCCATTTGAGAAAATGACTGTCCAAACAATGGCGGTAAGGAACTAATCTCTATCATTTTGGTTCTTTTAGGTGAAGGCGGGTTCTTAGTAGAACTTGAAGGTTGAAGAGGCCTTTTGGCACAGAATGAAGGCTTTACATGGCACTGCTTTTCTTTGCTTGTGGAAGGAATCGGTGTGTCACTACCTGGAAAAAAAATGCAATTAACTATTATTTAGGCAAGGCCAGCAAACAATCCCTACTTCAGAACTTCAGATATCAATAAATTATTTTTTTTAGTCACTTGCAAAGTGATGAGGGGGTGTGGATTTTCACAGTTCTGGCTTATAGAGCGGTGGGTCGGCAACCCGTAGATAGTAATCCACACGTCGACCACGGGTGGGTGATGGGTAGATCACGAACACTCCTCTGCTTTGCCGACCCCGCACCTCACCGCAAGTCTTTGCTTGCAGCCTCCTTTGTTGTGCTCATCCTTCCTCACAGCACAGCCGAAATCGGAAGGCAGCACAGCTCAGAACGGAGGGCGGGTGCTGGTCCAGGTAGCTTTTCAAGTGATTGGGTGCTGACGGCCCTAGCAACCAGTCGCCAGCTTGCGAATGTTATCTATGGCATCCCCAGCTCCTGCCCTCTGCCCAGACATGTGCTGCCTCCCACTTCGGTTCTGTGTTTACCCCCATAGGTAGGAGAATGAATCCACTGCTGTGTGTGTTGGGATGGGACAGTGGGTGATGTTAAGCGGGCAGGAAATATTTGGGGGGGGGGGGGGGCGTGGCTGTGGAGGGCACTATTGTGGGAAATAAGGGTATGATGTATAAGGGGCAGAAAGTACTACTGTTGAGGGGAGGCGCAGAGGACACTGCTATGAGGAGGGGGGGGGGAAGAGGTCATTACTGCGTGTGTTGGAGGGGGGCGCATCAGCATAAGGCTGCTTGGGTCGCCTTAGGGTGCCAGGATGATAAAATCCGAAACCCCAGCCACTTACAGCTGAGACACCTGATATGTCCTCAAAGCGCGCCCCCCCCCCCCCCACACTTAAAGGAATTGTAAAAAATAAGTACTGTACAATTTAATAAAAAATGGTAGAAATATTTAAAAAAAAAAAAGTAAAAACTACCGACACTGTCCACTTTTAAGGAAGGCAAAGTTTATATTTTTACAGTGATGTTTTATTATATGTTTCAAAGTGTTCCTGAAATATGTTGCAGGGGGGTGTGCCTATCAACATTGTCACTGCTGATTGAGATCCCTGTAGCTCGTCAATCAGCACCTGGCCACACCCAGCTCTGCCCTCTGCATTCTGGAGGCACAGCAGGGCTTCTGTTGCAGAAACCCTCAGTCTGTGAGCTGCAGCATCTGGGAGGTGAGCATGTGAGACACAAAAGAATGATTTTGCTTACAGTAGGTAAAGGCAATTTTTTTGTTTCACTTATGAGGCTTGTGCATCACACAGTAACTGGATTTTGGACTTGTTTGGACTGTCACACAAAAACCTTTAGCTGTACTTTGATAATGTGGAAATGGCTAGGAGCACTAGTTTAATGAGCCAGTTAGGTAAAGATACAAGAGAGTATGTGAGATATGATTTTTTATACTGTCTCCCACATGATCCAGGCATACAGTGCAGACCAGTCAGATTTTACCAAAAGGAAACGATATCCAAAAGATTAGAGATCTGGGCACCTAACGGTCGGCAAGTGGGTTTTAGGACTTTTATAGCCATGCACAAGCATACTACAAATTAACAATAAAGCAGATACATCAGCTTCCTCCAATCAAAAAGGTCTACAGCAGTAAGGCAAGTTAAAACCAACCCAACAGGGTTTTCGTATCTGAAGACTCCTTAGTAGAGTTGAGCGGACACCTGGATGTTCAGGTCCGGGTCCGAACCCGAACTTTAAAAAAAAAGTTCGGGTTCGGGAACCCGAACTCCGAACCCCATTGTAGTCAATGGGACACAGACTTTTAGAAAAAAAAATGCACGGAGGTCCCCGCAAATTCAATAACCAGACCCTTTAGGTCTGGTATGGATATTAAGGGGAACCCTGCCGTCAATTTAAAAAAAAAAAATGACGTGCGGTTCCCCCTAAATATCCATAACCAGACCCATTATCCGAGCACGTTGACCTGGCCGGCCGTAGAAAAGAGGGGGGGACAGAGTGCGCCCCCCCCCCTCTCCTGAACCGCGCCAGGCCACATGCCCTCAACATGGGGACAAGGGTCTCATCCCCACAACCCTTGCCCGGTGGTTGTGGGGGTATGCGGGCGGGAGGCTTATCAGAATCTGGAAGACCCCTTTAACAAAGGGGACCCCGAGATCCTGACCCCCCCCCCCCTGTGTGAAATGGTAATGGGTACACTGTAGCCCTACCATTTCACGAAGGAAGTGTAAATTAGTGTAAAAAAAAAAAAAAAAACACACACCGTAGAATAAAGTCCTTTATTAATAAAAAAAAAAAAAGAAAAAAACTCCAGCGGTGATAATCCACTCGTTCCCGGCTTCCTGCTCCAACGTTGTCCTGATCCAGCGACGGGTGATCTCCAGCGATGAGAAGATCCAGCGACGAATGCGGGTGATCTCCAGCAATGAGAAGATCCATCCAGAGCGCAGCATCGCCGACCTCCACTCACCGCTGGACACAGCCCAGCGAATGACGCGCTGAAGCTGTGACATTACTTATACAGGGGAGGCAGGGCCACCCGTCACGTGACCCCGCACCCTCTGACGTACCCTCTGCTACGTCACTGGGTAAGCCCAGTCTTCCCTTTTCCTGAGCTTCCCCAGTGACGTAGCAGAGGGTACGTCAGAGGGTGCAGGGTCACGTGACGGGTGGCCCTGCCTCCCCTATATAAGTAATGTCACAGCTTCAGCGCGTCATTCGCTGGGCTGTGTCCAGCGGTGAGAGGAGGTCGGCGATGCTGCTCTCTGGATGGATCTTCTCATCGCATGCCGCATCCGTCGCTGGATCTTCTCATCGCTGGAGATCACCCGCAGCCGTCGCAGGATCAGGACAACGTAGGAGCAGGAAGCCGGGAACGAGTGGATTATCACCGCTGGAGTTTTTTTTTTTTTTTTTTTTATTAATAAAGGACTTTATTCTACGGTGTGTGTTTTTTTTTTTACAAAAATTTACACTTTCTTTGTGAAATGGTAGGGGTACAGTGTACCCCATTACCATTTCACACAGGGGGGGGGTCAGGATCTGGGGGTCCCCTTTGTTAAAGGGGTCTTCCAGATTCTGATAAGCCTCCCGCCCGCATACCCCCACAACCACCGGGCAAGGGTTGTGGGGATGAGACCCTTGTCCCCATCAACAAGGGGACATCCTCCCCATGTTGAGGGCATGTGGCCTGGTGCGGTTCAGGAGAGGGGGGGGCCGCACTCTGTCCCCCCCTCTTTTCTGCGGCCGGCCAGGTCAACGCGCTCGGATAACGGGTCTGGTTATGGATATTTAGGGGGAACCGCACGTCATTTTTTTTTAAATTGACGGTAGGGTTCCCCTTAATATCCATACCAGACCTAAAGGGTCTGGTTATTGAATTTGCGGGGACCTCCACGCATTTTTTTTTTCCCGAACTCCGGACCCAAACTTTTTCCAATTATTCGGGTTCGGGAAAAACCCAAAGTCCGTACCGAACTCGAACTTTACAGTTCGGGTTCGCTCAACTCTACTCCTTAGTACAATGTTAAACTTACAGTGCAAAGTTAAACTTTTGTGTCCTATGCTTCCTTCCATAACTTACTTTCTGAACTTTTTGAGGGAGCTCCTTCAGTTTCGCCTATAAACTTCAAGGCTTCTTCCTCGGAGGCAAACTTCTTGTACCTGGCACCTGCAAAACGATCCACTTGTTCCTTGCATTCATCCCTAAGATGACAGATTGCACATGAAGATAAAATAAGACATTAATCTTTAATTTTTTTGATCGATCAAAATTATTTTGATTGGTACTCACCTCTCCGCCGGCTTCCGGGCCTTCAGGGAGTTCCGACGGAGATCCGGTGATGTCAGGGACATTCTTTTGCTACCGTTTGGTATTACTCGCACCATTTTTACAGTTTATGTAGCTACATCGATTTTATCTCCAGTGCAATATTTATTTGGTTACCTACTTGAAGACTATAAAAGTTTTAATGCTATTCCCATTGAGCGCTGCCTTTGTTTGTTTTTTGTATCCTGCTATCCATTTTTCCAGTGGTTGGTAGCTGCACTGGGAATCAGCCTGCAAGGAGATCAGCTAAAAGTAGTTGGATCTGTATGTGCGTTATAATTAATCAAAATTAGTCCATTAAAAAAAAAATCGATTAATCGAACACAAACATTTTGATCAGTAACAGCCCTAATATTTAGTGTTCCAACATCAGACACCACTCTAGAAACAGTCTGCTACTTCAAGTTCTGTTTAGTTGTTTCATATCTTGTACCAAACAGGAAATGCATCAATAAGGATGTCAAAGGATACCTGAACTGAGAACAAGTTGCAAACTTAGACAGGTAATACTCAAAAAATTTGAATACTGTGCAAAAAGTTCAATTATTTCACTAATGCAACTTAAAAGTGGTTGTATAGTCATTTTTGGAACTTTTACCTACAGGTAAAGGTAAGCCTATAATATGGCTTACCTGTAGGTAAAAAAAAAAAAAAAAAACAACACTCCTAAACCTTTACGGTGAGCTGCTGACTGCAGCGGCGAATGTGCACAGGGGATTCTCGGCTGAAGGCCCGGCAGACGCTGGACCTTGCCGGAAAGAAGTCTCCTGCACGGGAGTGACGACATCACGGCTCCAGCCACTCACAGCGATGGAGCCGCGATACCCGGAAGACATGCCGAGGCAACATGTCAGCTACGTCGGCGTGGACCAGGTAAGTTACCAACGCCTCGTTCTAAGGCAGGTATTTCATAATGGGCTAGTATGCGGTGCATACTAGCTCATTATGCTTTTTGCCTTACAATTGACAGAAAAAAAAAAAATTCTGTCTGCTGTCTTGCTCCTCAGCATCCATCAGCATGAATCACTTCTGACAGGCCTTGCTGAAACCAAGAGATAAACCGGTGTCAGGGGAGGAAGCTCCATCACACAGCCTGTGATTGACAGCTTCAGCTCTGTTCCTGGCTGCTATGTGAAGGGGAGTGTGTCCATACCCTCCAATCAGCTCTCACAAAGCTTTGCAGACTAACTCCAGCTCCCTGCCTCCTGGTTTCTGAAAGCTCAGAGAAAATTTATAAATTATGGACTTTGAACAGATGTGGAGAAGAGAAGACTGAAGATAGACAGGCCCAACTTATGTAGGAGGATTTGTTTAATTTTCCATGTATCACCTGAGGCCAGTCACTTCACTGGGAACTGTATATGTAAGGGTTTACAACCACTTAAAAAATGGGAGCTTTTCTGCCACTGTTATCTCCTTGCCCTTTCATCTACATACTGCTACTGTGGACAACAGAAATATGGCAAAATCTCCAACTCTGCCTATTATCCCTGGCATTCATAGGCTCAGGAATGAACCAAATCACCAGATTACAGGAAAATATAAAATGTAATTTAGTATTTTGTTATGCACACAGATTTTGCATCTCTTACCATGTGTTGTATAATCCTGGCTTCCGTCCTGTCTTCACGGCATAGAACATTCTAACCACCAATGCCTGTGCGCTTCCAATGGATGCGCACAATGAGCGAGCGAAAGGCAAGACACCGAAAGACTTAAACATCTCCCATCTACCACACCTTGGAGAAGCGGCAGAATCACTAATAAGCACAGTCCATCCTGAAGAGCAGAAGAAAAAAGGTTTTGTTAGTATTCCAATAAGGACCAGATTAGGTACAGATAAACAACTATTTTTTTCAGCCCACCATAAACCTCAGATGCCAGTCAGGCAAGCAAAAACAATCAATATTTCATTAGGTCTGAAAACTAGATTAACTAAAAATACAAGTGTGCGCATAAGTTTACATACCCTGGCAGAATTTATGTTTTTTTTGGTCATTTTTCAGAGAATATGAACGATAACACAAAAACTTTTCTTTCACTCATGGTTAGTGTTTGGCTGAAGCCATTTATTATCAATCATCTGTGTTTACACTTTATGACAACAGAAACGACCCAGATCAAAAGTTTACATACCCCAGTTCTTAATACCGTGTGTTGCCCCCTTTAACATCAATGACAGCTTGAAGTCTTTTGTGGTATTTGTGGATGAGGCTCTTTATCTTCTCAGATGGTAAAGCTGCCAATTCCTCTTGGCAAAAAGCCTCCAGTTCCTGGAAATTCTTGGGCTGTCTTCCATGAACTGCATGTTTGAGATCTCCCCAGAGTGGCTCAATGATATTGAGGTCAGGAGACTGAGATGGCCACTCCAGATCCTTCACTTTATTCTGCTGTAGCAAATGACAGGTCGACCCGGCCTTGTGTTTTGGATCGCTGTCATGTTGGAATGTCCAAGTACGTCCCATGCACAGCTTCCTGGCTGATGAATGCAAATGTTCCTCCAGTATTTTTTGGTAAAAAACTGCAAACATCCTATGCATTAAGGTGAAAAAACATCCAATGTTTACAGGGGGGGGGTGTCAGCCTGTCAGTGCTCAGACCATACGCCACACACTGCATCAAAGTGGTCTGCATGGCTGTCGTCCCAGAAGGAAGCCTCTTCTAAAGATGATGCACAGGAAAGCTCACAAACAGCTTGCTAAAGACAAGCAGACTAAGCACATGGATTACTGGAACCATGTCCTGTGGTTTGATGAGACCAAGATCAACTTATTTGGTTCAGATGGTGTCAAGCGTGTGTGGCGGCAACCAGGTAAGGAGTACACAGACAAGTGTGTCTTGCCTACATTCAAGCATGGTGGTGGGAGTGTCATGGTCTGGGGCTGCATGAGTGCTGCCGGCACTGGGGAGCTACAGTTCAGTAAAGGGAACTATGAATGCCAACATGTACTGTGACATACTGAAACTGAGCATGATCCCCTCCCTTCTGGGACTGGTTCTGCAGGGCAGTATTCCAACATGATAATGACCCCAAACACACCTCCAAGATGACCACTGCCTTGCTAAAGAAGCTGAAGGTGATGGACTCGCCAAGCATGTCTCCAGATCTAAACCCTATTGAGCATCTTTGGGGCATCCTCAAATGGAAGGTGGAGGAGCGCAAGGTCTCTAACATCCACCAGCTCTGTGATGTTGTCATGGAGGAGTGGAAGAGGACTCCAGTGGCAACCTGTGAAGCTCTGGTGAACTCCATGTCCAAGAGGGTTAAGGCAGTGCTGGAAAATAATGGCGGCCACACAAAATATTGACACTTTGGGCCCAATGTGGATATTTTCAATTAGGGGTGTACTCACTTTTGTTGCCAGTGGTTTCGACATTAATGGCTGTGTGTTGAGTTATTTTGAGGGAACGGCAAATTTACACTGTTACACGAGCTGTACACTCACTACTTTACATTGTAGCAAAGTGTAATTTCTTCAGTGTTGTCACAGGAAAAGATAGAATGAAATATTTACAAAAATGGGAGAGGTGTACTCACTTGTGACATACTGTGTGTGATAGAGTGAGTATAATATATATATATATATATATATATATATATATATATATATATATATATATATATATATATATATATATATATATATATATATATATATATCAGGGCTCAAAATGTCAAGCCCTGAGCTACTAGCCAGGCCTCAAGAGTTACTCGCCACCAGTTGCCCCACCTAATTCGTACACTGCTCCACGCCTAATTGCGCCCCTAAACACGCCCTCGTAGATTATCTCATGGAATGACACTGTTAAATGTTTTATGCAGAATCAAATTACACAATTAAATATTACCAAAACAACTTTAACAAAATGGAACAGGGCACTGGGGGCAGACCAGAGGGACAGGGCACTAGAACTGGATCTCTTCCCCATTCTCTTGCTGTCTCCTCTGCAACTCCCATCCATCCTCTCTCTCCCTCTCCCTCTCCCATTCATCTCATCATCAGGAGCCTGTGTGTGCGGCTCCGCGCTTGCATGTCCCCACTTCCCCCTTTTATTCAGGCTGGCAGTGAGGAGAGGAGCTGCAGCACAGCGGGAGGGAGTACAATCCAGCGCTGGGATCCACACAACTGTACAGCCATTGACACCATAGCACAGCGCACATTGACACCGCACAGCACACATTGAGACCAGTCTGTTCACAGTGCTCAGGCTAAACTGCTGGACACTTACATAGAGCACAAGGAGAAGAAAACTGCACAAACTGGAAGGCTGCCGCTCTCATGTCAGGGCAACTTTCAGTGAGCGCTGCACTGCCTACCTGGGACACCCGGAGTGGTAATTTTCGCAATCCTCCACCTGACTCATTACTTTCTGCTCCCTGCTCTCCAGCTACATTGGTCGGGGCCCAGGGGAGGGGGTAGGCTCAGAGAGGTCATACTGTTAGGTCCCATGGCTTAATGAGAATTGTAAGGAGAGCACCTGTGTACTGCTCTGCCTGTGCGCGGCTCAACAGACTACTTTTCCCGAGCATGCACCTTTCCTCTTTGGCCGCCAATCGCATCGGGGCTCTAAGTGTAGGCACAGATTGAAGAAAGATTGGTCATGCAGCCCTGTCATCACTCGCCCCCAGCTTAAATCCACTCGCCAAATGCTAGCAGGCGAGTGGAAATTTTGAGGGCTGTATATATATTACATATACACACACACATAAACCTTGCGATCTGATAACTTCCTGTACTCTCTGCCTCTGGACTGTTATCAGTTAGCATTGTTCCCCGCTATTTCTGTGGACTACAAAACACCTCCTTTGTTATAAAGATGAAAGGAAGTGTTATTTAGTCCTAAGTCCTGTCTTTGGATGACAATGCTGCCCAGTACAAGTGTTGCCCTAGGACAGGAAGTGTGTAAATGTCAGGATTATCAGGATAAAATGAAGGAAAACGTAAAAAAGAAAAGAAAACTAACACAGCCACCAAAACAAAAATTTGCAATATACGACTTATTGTTCATAAAATCATAAAAGTGCAGTATCACAAAGGAGCAGGACACCACTGGACCCGATGTGAGCTATGTCTCCTGAACCAAGCTTCCCACCCATCTTAGGCTTCATGCACACGGCTGTAGAACATGCAGAGCCTGTGCAATGACTCTCCTAGGCCCAGCTTCATGTAGCCACCCATTGAGATGAATTAGAAGAAATGGCTGTATGCAGTTATGCGTTGGGGGCTGCATAAAATACTAAACTTGAAAGCTGGTGTGCATGCAGGTGCATTGTACAGCCCTTGCATAGTTGCACACAGCCACGTCTTCTAAATGATCCTAATGGGCAACTGTGTGTGGCGGCAGTGGTGGAATCATTGCACAGGCTCTGCACACTGTGACCCCTACTATAAACGCATGTATATGCATTTTCATACACTTCCATTAAAGTCTAAAGATCCAAAAAGACACTCTCGTGTGTAAAAAAGTCCCTGCACCTCTTCCAAAAACACGCTGCAGGAAACTGCAAAGATGTGAATAGGACACATAGGACGCCATGTTAAATTGACTGTTCTGCATTCCTGAAAAACGTGATAAAAAATGCTCAAGTGTGAACCTAGACCAGGCATGTCCAAAGTCCGGCCAGGGGGCCAGTTGCAGCCCCCGTTCCAGTTAAATGTGGCCCCCCTGGTAATTTGGATATATACTGTTTTTATCGGCGCTGCCTCGGAGGGGACAGGGAGAGGGGGAACAAGTGCTGTCAAATTACATACAGGAGAATCTCCTGTTTCGGTGGCATCTGTAATATGAAGTCCCGTCTCCTGGGCTGCCATTGGACGACTGGTCTGTCTATCATAGGAGGCGGTACATTGTATTAAAGAGGCTGCTGTGTAAACAGGAGATTCTCCTTTATGTAATCTGTTGGCGCTCGTCCAGCCCTCCAAGGCTGCAGATGGGCATCGATCAGGCTGCATTCGTGGCAATGGCGAGGCTGCAGATGGGCACTGATTAGGCTGCATTCATGGGCAATGACCCTTATTTTGCTTCACAGTTCTTTATTTACATTTTTTTCCCCCTGAAACTTCCTTCCTAAAGTGAAGGTGCGTGTTATATGCCGATAAATACGGTATATTTAAATAACACACCCGAGCTCATCTCTTCACCACACACAGCCACAGGCAAGAGAATTCTTGTTGGGCTGTGTATTAGTGCTTGGACAAAGACACTTAGACCAAATTTTAATGGTTCAAAGAATGTCAGGCAAAATGGTCGGCCCTCACGCATGTTCACTTCATGAAATCTGGCCCTCTTTGAGAAAAGTTTGGGCACCCCTGACCTAGTCTAAAGCCTCGTATACACGATTGGATTTTCCGCAAAGCGTCAGACTTTTGTCTTGCATACAAACAGCACATAATTATCGGCCAACAAACACAAAGCTAAATGTGGTAGTAAACTCAATTTTACCATCTATAAGGCTAACCTGTAGGTAGTGTAAATATCTCCTAAACCTGCACTGTTTAGGAGATATCTGGACCTTCAGAGCCTGTGCCGTAATCGGCAGCTCCTGTGAGAGAGTGACGTCATTGCGCTTCCAGCCACTCATGTAGCTGGAGGCCACGAACACGGAAGGAAGACCGGGAAGATGGAAGTCCTCTCAGGGGTGACAGCGCATGCATAGCATAGCATACATGAAGGTTTACAACCCCTTCAACATTGACATCCATTGCAGTTGGCATGAATGCTGTGTGATTTCAATGCAGTGCAGGAAACACACAGGATTCTCAGTTTTACACACTAAATGCACGTATATCAAGCCTAAAGCCTCATTCACACTACGGGCCGTTCGGGTCCGTCTGTCACGGACCTGAACGGGCGCTCCATGCATTCCTATGGAGCGTCAGATGTCAGCGGAGACATGTCCGCTGACATCCGACCCGATCCAATCCGCTGAAAACAGACGTATGGGGGCCACGTCCCCACCGTCCATGCGGATCGGATTGGGTAAGATCTGATGAAAACGGACATGCTGTCCGTTTTCATCAGGTCGCTCCATAGAACACAGCGGTGCCCGACAAGCCCCTCCCCACTCAGTGAACAGAGAGAAGCTTGTCATCCGTAGCGACGGAGTCCGCCAAGTGTGAATGAGGCCTAAGACCCCTTTCACACTGGAGGCGTTTTCAGGCAATTTAGCGCTAAAAAAAAGCGCATGTAAAGTGCCTGAAAAATGCCTCATCTGCAATTCCAGTGTGAAAGTCCAAGTGCTTTCCCACTGGCGGCGCTGTGCGGGCAGGACATCAAAAAAAAAAGTCCTGCAAGCAGCTTCTTTGGCACCGCCGCTGAAGCACTTTGTGGTGCTGACCATTGATTTCAATGGGTGTATACACCGCTCCTAAAGCGCTTCTGCCCATTGAAATCAATATTTAGCGCCTCAGCAGCAGGACTTTGCGAGCGCTTTTAACCCTTTTTTCGGCCACTAGCGGGTGTTAAAAACACTTCAAAACGACAGTAAATCACTGCAAAATAAATAAATAAACAGTGTGAAAGGGCTCTAAGGGAAGTAGAAGGGGGCACAGCCAGCCCAGTTGGAGCAATTATTTGCACTGCTTTGCTGCTGCACTAGGGGGGCAGCGATGCACAATTGCAGCACACTGCTCCCTCTTTTTTTATTTTTTTGGACGAACTTTATTTGAAGTATATAAAACATACACTTCATTTACTACAATGTTGGGTGGTGCGATGATCAACACTGCAGTGCAATTTGGGCTGTGCACTGCAATAAAACGCAGCTTGTCTGCATTTTAGCGTAGCACTAAGTTGTGTTGCAGTGTGACCAGGAAACAATTATTATCTGGGTATCCCTGCAGTGACACACATTTTACAATATGGTAATACAACTGTCACTGCATATAATGTGAACTGGCCCTCAATGGAAACCTATACTGGGGAAATACCTGGTCTACTATCAGTAGAATGTCCAGAAAACATTAAATCCCTGGCTGCGATGCTAACCCAGTGGCATCAGGACAGCCAAGGAATGGTGTCAACGGATACATGTGATGAGAATACATACATACATAATCCTATCCTCCCCTCCTATACCCGCTCTCTATGGTACCTGTATCCGGGTGCGCAATAATGCTTCAACTCAATAACGTAAAGCAAGTTTAGTCCCCGCCCCTAAGCTCCTTATTGGACACCCCGGACTTTTTTGGTCAGCTGACCCCGGACGAGGTAAACTCAATAAATGCACGGTGTTTCGTCAGATTAGGCGACCCGTCAGTTTTTTTTGTAACGGAAGTGGCATTTCATCACCGCCATCTTGCTACACTCTGCGAGCACGCTGAGCACAGCCCGCCCCCTAGGCTCCTCATTGGACGCTCCGGACAGCTGACAACGGACGAGGTAAACCCCTCAATGACAAGCACAGAGAGCACGCTGAGTACGGGGCGCGGGAAAGGCAAAGAAGAGACACGTGTGTGTGGGAGAGTTGCTGGGGATCGGGGGGTGGTGGGGATTCTGAATGAGCGATCTCGGCTCCTCTCCTGTGCCATGAGGTGTATGGCCCCGTTATAGTTCATAGTACAGAATACGATACACAAAGCTCATGTGCACCGCCCAACTTCTGATCAGGGGAAGAAGGGACACAGGGAGGGGAAGAAGGGACACAGGGAGGGATCTGCAGAGAAAAATGGCCATGGCTGAAATGTGAGAAGGTGGTTTAACCACCTCAAAACCAGGCACTTGCACCCCTTCCTGCCCAGGCCAATGTTCAGCTTCCAGCGCTGTCACACTTTGACAATTGCGCAGTCATGCAACAATGTACCCAAATGACATTTGTTTTGAGACGGGTAGAACTTTCTTTTGGTGTTATTTAGTTGCCACTGGGCTTTTTATTTATTTTTTTGCTAAAAAATAAAGTTTCTATTAGAAAATCAAGTAAATAAGTGCTGTTTTTTTTTCTCCTGCACTGATTGGCACTTATGAGAGGAGCACTGATGGGCTCTGATTGGCAGGCAACATTGAAAGGGCACTAATCATCATCTGTACAAGTCTCACGTGTGAGAAAATGTAGCGGATAGGCTCTCCTCACGCTGTCAGTTTGAGGAAAAGAAAGCCGATAACATGGCACCCAACTGTCCCTGATTTGTAGCAATGTCCCTCATTGCTCCTCATTTTGGTCTGATCTATATAGATGTATATAAAATGCACTATCTATCAAAAAGTGTTTTTTCAGTGCTAAACCTTTCATCCTATTTCTAAATTGCTGCATTTGTAAATTCTGGCGGCCCTTGCAAAACTACAAGTCCCAGCATGCCTCTGCCTGTGGGAGTCATGCTTGTAACTGTCAGCCTTGCAATGCCTCATGGGACTTGTAGTTTTGCAACAACTGGAGGGCCACCAGTTTGAGACCCCTGAACTAATCCTTTTTCTAGTAGGTGTCCCTCATTCCTATCTCAAAAAGTTGGGAGGCATGCGATAACCAACCTTTCCTTGTTTACATGTGATCAGCTGTGATTGGACACAGCTGATCACATGGGTACAGAGCCTTGTCCAGGAGCGCCATTGTTCCATGGACAGACGAGCACAGCAGCTCAAGCTACTGTCTCGGGTTCTCATTGGATAAATTGATGGCAGCAGGAGCCTTTGTGACCTGCGGGGCCGAGTCCTGCTGTCTGTGTTAATGAATGCAGCAGGACTCGGAAGTGTGCCCTTATGGAATGCGGCTCTCCATGGGGGCCCTTGAGGAGGGGCCAGGAGTGCCGCTGGGGGGACCCCAGAAGGAGGATCGGGGCCCTCTGTGCAAAACCTTTGCAGATAAGTATGACATGTTTGTTATAATAATAATAAAAAAAAAAATGAATCTGTACAACCCCTTTAAGGTAAATTAAAACCTTTTAGGTTCAACTCCCCAAAATAATTACCTGAGCCCAATCTTGGTGCAGGGCTGTGCATGAGAGCAGTGTCTCTCTCCCTCCTCACTGGACTCGGTGAGAGCAGTAGGAGCCGTTGTCTCCTGCTGCTGTCAATCAAATGCAGTGACAAGGGGGTGGGGCCAAGCAGTGCTGTGTGTTCCAATGGATGCACAGAGTGTAGCTAGGGATCAACCTCCTAGGAATCAGCTTGCGGGGGTACTCAGTTTTCTTTTTGCCTTTTATTTTGACCCGTTGATCCAGCCAGTTATACATTTCCTGTCTTAGTGTGTCTATACTCTAGATAGAGAAGCACCAAGTACACCCTTGGGAGCAGCACTGTCAATTTTTGGTATAGGGTAGTGTAAGATGCACTAGCAGATCAAGCGATGGTTCACACTGGTCCAACATGCGCTCTGATTCGAGAGCACAAGTTGCATGACATGTAAAAATCAGTGGTTCCCTATGAGAGCCGTCCTAACTGGTTTGACTTGTGTTGCTCCGACTTTGAAAAAGGTTCCTGCACTACTTTGGTCCGACTTGGGCTCGATTTCAGCCCATTGATTTGAATGTACTTTAAGTCGCACCCAAGACGGATCATCATCTTAAAGCGGAGTTCCACCCAAAAGTGGAACTTCTGCTTAATCCACTCCTCGCCCCCTTGCATGCCATATTTGGCATGTCATTTTCTTTGCGGGGGGAGTGGGGGCTTCAGGAGGAGTGCGACTTCCTGTCCCACTTCCTCCTTCCGCCCAGGGACCACTAAGGCGATACGTCATATCGCCTTTTAGCGGCCCCTCCCTGTAGGAGATCACCTGGGACACGTGACAGGTCCTAGGCGATCGCCTGTCCAATCAGGGAGCGATGCGCCGTTCGCGCATGCGCAGTGAGTGCCCAGCCGAGAAGCCGAAAGCTGTCACGGCCGGGTTCCCACAGTTGCAGTAGAGGCGCCGGCTATGAAGGGGGGGAGACCGGAAGAAAGCTCCCAGCGGCACGTCGCTGGACCGTGGAACAGGTAAGTGTATGTTTATTAAAAGCCAGCAGCTACATTTTTTGATGCTGCTGACTTTTAAGCCCTGATTCACACTGGGCTGCGGGAGTGAAGCCGCGCTAGTTCAGCTCAACTCGCACGATTTCACTCCTGCTGGCAGTCCAGATTTCGGCCGCGATTTAAGAGACATCTGTGCAGGTTTCTGCACAGATGTCAATGTAAATTGAGGCCAGAAATTGCAAAAAGTAGTACAGGAACTACTTTTTGAAATCGGTGCGGCGTCGCACCGATTAGGACGGTGTCATTGCCGAAAATTGCCGCCGATTTGAGATGCGATTTCACATGTAAAATCGCATCTCAAATCGAAGCAAAACGTACCCAGTGTGAACCTGGGCTTAATAAACATAAAAAAAAAAAGGCTGTAACTCCCCTTTAACTGATCCGACTTGTGGCATGTAACTTGTGCTCTGAGGATCTTGAAGCCAAACAAAACAGCGTAGAGTCCCCCTAAGACCCTACCAGACTCTATGGTCTGGTATAGATTTTAGAGGGAAACCCCACGCCAAAAAAAATAAATCCATACCAGACCCTTATCTGAACATGCAGGTCAGGAAACGGGGGAAGGACAAATGAGTGCGCCCCCCCCAACCGGACTATACCAGGCCACAAGCCCTCAAGATGGGGGGGATGGGTTCCCATGTGAATGAGTATGGGGTACATTGTACCTCTATCCATTCACCAAAAGAAAGAAGTGTAGTCTTACAAAAAACAGGAGACGGTTTTTGACAAGTCCGTTGTTAAAAATGAAGAATGTCCCCCATCATAGCTGTGTCTTCTTTCTTCCATTCCGCCACCGATGTCTTCTTCCTCCGGGCTTCCCCCTTCTCTGATATCTTCTTCCTCCGGGGTACTCCCTTCTCTGGTATCTTCTTCCTCCGGGCTTCCCCCTTCTCTGGTATCTTCTTCCTCCGGGCTTCCCCCTTCTCTGGTATCTTCTTCCTCCGGGCTTCCCCCTTCTCTGGTATCTTCTTCCTCCGGGCTTCCCCCTTCTCTGGTATCTTCTTTCTCTGATCTTCTGCCGCTGCCACCCCCCCAGAGTTGTCAGCTCTGTCTGCCAGTTCTTATATAGTGAAGGGGCGTGGCCATCCGATGACATCACCTGGAGACCCCCACCCCATGTGACATCATGCGTCTGGTATGGTCCTGGGGAAGGGACCCCACACCAATATATATTTTTTTTTTTATAAATTTGACATGATATACCAGAAGCAAAGGAATTGCTTTGGTCAAAGGCCAAGTAGCAATCATCTCAAAGTCGGATTACGTTCATTGAAGTTAGTACATGAAGTGGCAGGGCAAAGTCGCATAGGAAATTGTGCGACTTAGTGGTGTGAAACACATTCGATTTTGCACCCAAACATCTGTTACTGTATGGACTGACTGGATTTTATACTATTGACACAATAAAGGTGTTGCATCGGAGTGTTGCCGTTCAGCATTTCTTTGTTCCCTTCAGTGTGACCATAACCATGGACTTGACTAACGAATTAAAGCTGTATTCCAGCCAACACTTTATATAAGCAGTTACATCAAGAGGGTGTTTTTTTTTTTTTTTAAGATACAGGTTTTACATAAATGAACAAAAGCTGACCATTGTAGCACCCCTTTCAGTGGTAAATGGTTTGTCTTAATGCCATTTTTGCTTGGTCTGTTGAAAAATAGTTGCTTTCTGAAGAAAGCTAGTTTTGACACCCAGCTCCTACTTCCTCTTGTGCCGCCTAGGTGACTCCCTTTCTCCTCCTCCCTCCCTGCAATCTTCTGGGACATGTCGCAAGTCCCAGAAGATTCCCTGGCCATTCAGGACGTGCATTGCGACTTGCGCATGCACAGCGCACATCCGACCGCAAATCGTCAATCTGTCACAGCCGGGTGCCCACACTAGTAATCCGGGGGGGGGGGGGGAGTGAACCGAGGCTTCGGGCGGCTGCATCGTTGGACAATGGGACAGGTGAGTGTGTGTGTTTTATTAAAAGTCAGCAGTTCTACTTTTAGCTGCTGACTGTTAATAAAAAAAAAACAAGTGGAACTCCGCTTTAAGCCTTTGCGATGAAGAGATCAGCAATGTCAGCCCACATGTCTTCTCTGTAGTGCTATACTGCCACAGGTTACATCAGGTCAACATAATGTAAGTGCATCTCCAGGAAAACTTTTTTTTTTTTTTTTTTGATGGACTAAGGAAGGGTTAGACCCTTTGCCAAGTATTTATTGGTGTCTGTGTCCCCTTTGGGGAGATTCACCATTCTTTTTGTACTAGCGACCAATGTCACAGAAAAGGGAAGGGACAGCCAACATTTGTTGTCCTCAAAACAAGAGGTGAGGTGAAATCTTCCAATGGGGACACCTGTTCTGGTGACAATTGTCCAAGAGTGGAATTCTCCTCACTTACTGTTGTGTCTCCTGGGAAAGAAAATGAGAATAATTTGCCAATGGTACATGGACAGAAAAAAATAAAAAGCCAGCACTCAAACCATAGACCTCAAAATTTAAAGGAAGTTATTTTTTGATGATTATCCAAAAATGTGCTAAAAAAGACATACACCGATGTTTGAGGGCCAGGGCGGACCTCTTTCTCAATGCTGTCCATCACCTGGAGAAAGGGGTCTGCCGTGGCCCTGAAATGTTAGTGTATCGTGTTAGTTTATTCACATTTTTGTACTATCATCCCAAAATAACCTCATTGAAATGTCATGTCTAAAAGCAAGAAGGTGGAAATGAGGGTCTGGTGATGGATGTTACAAAGCAAAGAAGAAAAAAAAAATAGGCATTGGGTTTTCAAAGAGACGTATGGCTAAACAAAAGCGGTTTTGGCCATACTTCTCTTGTGGGTCGTAGGCATGAGCTGGAGGCAGAGCGAGCGGTGACTGATATTCACCGCTCTTTGCCTCAAGAAGACCGAAAACGGAACAATCGGGAGTTGTGTGATCGCTCAGCTGTCGGCGTAATATACCAATTTTTCTCCTGTTAACATTTCCTACTTAAAGAGGATCTTCAACCTGAAAACAAAAAATTCAAAGTCGGCAACTACAAATGGTGTAGCTGCTGGCTTTTAAAAATGGGACAATTACCTGTCTAGGGTTCCAGTGCTGTCCTTGCCTGAGCTGGCCGTTTACTTTGGCAACCTGGCTGTGACTGCTTGTAGCTTCACAGCTGGGATCCCACTGCACATGTGTGAGCAGCGCTGTGCTTTGTGAATGGTCCTGCAGCTTTCTGAGACCTATGATGTGTCCCAGAAGCCTCCAAAATAAATGTAGTACCAAAACTTAAAGTGGTTGCAAACTTTTACATCTGCCCAATAAAGTGACTGGCCTCAGGTAATACGTAGAGATGAAACCGTACCTGTTTATCTGCAGTCTTCTGTTCACCTGTTTAAAATTAATTTATAAAGCTTGTCTGAGCTGTCAGGGAAAAAAAAGGGGCAGAGAGCTGAATTTACTAAAGAGCATTTAATATACAACTATATAGATCAGACCAAAATGAGGGACAGATGGACATTGCTCAAAATAAGGGACAGTTGGGAGGTATGACTGGACGAGTGCGGGGTGTAGCAAGATGGCGGTGATGGAACGTTCCTTCCATTACAAAAAAACTGACGGGTTGCCTAATCTGATGAAACACCGGTTCACACATCTCTGTGGCGGCTGCGGAGCGGACTGCACAAGGGTCCTGTGTGTCTTTGGCTCAATTTCAGGTCCGAATTCAGGCAAAAAAAAACTTGCCTGATTCGTCCCTGAAATGGAGAACAGGGACGCACCAGACCCCTGCTGTGATTCGCGTCCACACTAAGAACCCTTTCACACTGTCAGTGCGGGGGCATCAGCGGTAAAGCGCCGCTAGTTGTAGCAACGTTTTACCGTTGTCTTTGTGCTTTTAACCCCCATTAGCATTAAAAGGGTTAAAAGTGCTCGCAAATTGCCACTGCCCATTTTATTTTAATAGGCAAGCGCCTCAATGAAGCTGCTTGCATGACTTTTTTTTTTTTTTACGTCCTGCCAATGCAGTGCCCCAGTGTGAAAGCACTTGGACTTTCAAACTGGTATTGCAGATGAGTAATTTTTTAGCGCTAAAGTGCCTGAATAACGCCTCCAGTGTGAAAGGGGTCTAAAGCCTCATACACACGATCTGACTTTTCCGTTGGGGCGTTGGCCGTGAACTTGGTATGCATACAGACGACAGAACATTTTTAGCCAACATACACTAAACAACGTGGTTTTTCAGCTCTTTACCGCCACACTTCTGCTATTGTTATGTAGCGCCCCCTTACTTTCAGTATGGGCACTACGCTAAAGTTAGTGGGGAACGGGAGAGTTATTTTGCTCCCATTCGCAATTTGCTAAATTATGGGCTGCTGTCAGTCCTGTAGGTCAGTCTGCGCTCCAGGGGTGCTGATTCCACCCCTGGGCGACAGGTGGCGCTAGAGGGGTTCTGGCAGAGCCACTTTTCCCCAGCAGCTAATTAGAGGAGTTTTCCCTCAAGGGGGAAGGTGGGGGAGAGTATATCTGTGGCAGACGCCATTTTTGTGTTCTTTGTGGGTTCCAGGTGCGGCACCCACTTTCAGGGTGTGCGCATCCAACGGACCCCGGTGATGGCCTACCAGGCCGGGGTCACACGCTATGTGGAGCTCCATGTTTCTGAAAAGGGGCCCCAGTGACTTACTGGGTTCCCAACTCTGCTGAGGAGATCCCCGGCTGGATGCCGGTGGGGAGTCGGCTTGAGGAGAACCCGGAGGCAGATTGTCCAACAGGGCTTGAACGAACCATCGGGGATCTGGTGACCGGGACATTGACAGGTACACTTGCACTGTCACCCGGTGACCCTGACCTAATTTACTGGGAGGATTCGCTCAATCCATTGGGTTCACTTAAAGTACTAGGCCTGTGGCAGAGGCCCTAGAGCCAGGCCTGTGGCAGAGGTCTGTTCCTCCCAGCAATCTAAAGTGACACTTCGGCTGCCAGACTTGTGGCAGGAGTCTGTCCGGGGCACTTCACCCACTCTGACTAGAGTGGCGACGAACTGTAACTACTACTACTGTGCTGTTCAGAGCAGGATTGCTTGGTTCTTATCCAGGCCTGATACTGCAAAGTTCTCTATTGCTTCATCAACCTTTTTGCTCTACCTCATGTTGATGTTGGGCCTGGAAATAAAGCATTTAAAACTTTTATTCATTGACTGGACATTCGCTCACTACTCTGCTCATCAACTACACCCCTAGACAACACCTGAATGAATGAAAACTTATATAGCGCGGCACATGCGAACTGAATAGCCTCTGGGCGCTAGTTGTTGCTGTCTTTCCAGAGCATCAGAAAAGCAGAGTTTTGACCTGTCTTCTGAAGGTTAGGTGGTTTTCCTCCAACCGAATGCTGGTTGGTAAAGCGTTCCATAGTCTAGGACCTTGTACCGCAAACCTTCTTTCTCCCTTGGATTTGTATCTGGCTTTGGGTATCTGGACCAGATTTTGGTCGATGGATCGCAATACGCGATTGGCGTTGTGGCCTTTTATCTTTTCGCATAGATATTGCGGAGCCTTCCCATGGATGCACTTATGTGTCAGAGTGCTTTAACCTCCCTGGTGGTATGATTCTTTCAGAAAAAACATGCTGAAAGCGGTACCATTATTTGCAAGGAAATTTGGCGTTTTATATTGTAGGCCTGTAGTTTTTAGAAATAACTCACTTAAATCTGACCAAACAAGATTCTAATAGGCATCCCGGGTATGACATTTTTTTAAAAACAAAATTATAAATTATAATATAATAAATAACTATAAATAATTATAGTGGATAAAGTGACAAGTGCTTTTGCGCTAAAATGGATCCTAAATGAGTGAATCCACCAAAAATATATAGTGCAGCAAAACCTAATTATGTTTACATGACATAAAACAGGAATATAAATAAATGGTGATTCTGCGCAACATATCACTATTCCATTAGTGTGATATGTTGCGCAGAATCACCATTTATTTCTATAAATAATTATAACAAATAATAATATAATTATAATAAAAATTATTCAATAATGTAATCAACTCAAAATCGCTGAAATTTGCTCAGTTGCAGAATTGTCGTTGTCATTATTTTTTTTTTTTATGACGAATTTCCCCACAAATCGCTATCGCACAATTCTGCAAGTGATTATAATTTATTATCGCTGTTTTCTAGCTGATCTAAAACTATTTTTGACATAAAGGAACACTTTTGGTTGCTATGGACAATCTACAGTTTGCAGGGAGAAAAAAAGGTTTTTATTATATAAAATGACATGCAGGACACTGGGCAGACCACTAGGGACAAGGGGGGTGTGTTTTTTTTACATACAGTACTGTAATCTATAAGATTACAGTATACTGTATGTAATGTGTTTGTTTACCTTTTTAAATTTGGCGCCGTTCTCCGTCCCTGTGCGTCGTAACGTCGCAGGGAACGGAGATCGGCGTCACAGGAGGATGCTGTGTGAATCGAGCGAGGTCCCGCTCGCTCACACAGCGCAGTGGCATCGCTGGATCCAGGGACAAGGTAAGTAAAACTCCCTGTACATCCAGCGAGGCAAGCCCGAGTCTGACTCGGGGTTACCGATCCTAGCCCAAAAATCTCACCCCGAGTCAGACTCGGGAACACCGCCCAGGAGGTTAAAAGCAATCCTGTCCTTTACTGGCAACCAGTGAAGGATTCTCAGCGAAGGTGAGATTGATTCCCATGGTTTTTCCCCAGTCACAAGTCTGGCGGCCGTATTCTGAACGACTTGCAGACGAGAGATTTGGTATTTTGGGAGTCCGAGATAGAGGGCATTTGCATAGTCCAGTCTGGAGTTCACAATTGTTCCCACTATGACTGCTATGTCTTCTTGGGATAAATGGGATAAGTCTGCGTAGTAGGCGCAGCAGATGGTGAGATCCGCTGACTACTGACCCTATTTGTGCGTCCATTGTCATGTAGGTGTCAAAGATGACACCGAGACTTTTGACTTTGGAGCTAGGGGTGATGATTTGCCCAGAATGGGCGGGGGGGTCCAAGTTGTTGCTAGTTGATTCTTCCGACTGGCATGAAACGGAAGAAGTTCTGTTTTAGAACTATTGAGTTTGAGATAACTCTTTGTCATCCAGTTTTCTATTGAAGAGAGACATTTCTCTAAACTGGCATGATGATCATTTTTTTTGCAGATGCGAAAATACAGTTGCGTATCGTCTGCATATGAATGATATAGTAGTTTTTCGTTACTAATGATTTCAAAGAGAGGGCGAAGATAGATATTGAAAAGCACCGGTGACAGGGGAGATCCTTGAGGGACTCCACATGACACCGTGCGCTTTTCAGAAGTGAAAGGTCCCAATTTCACTGTTTGTGAACGGTTTTCTAAAAAGGAGGAAAACCAAAGTAAATCATCTTCTGCGACTCTGGCTACCTCGGCCAGCCGAGTCAGTAACCGTTTGTGGTCTACCGTGTCAAAGGCTGCACTAAGGTCCAACAGCACCAGGAGACAAGATTCTCCTTCGTCTGCGGCTTCAAGGGCGTCGTCCCATATTTTGAGCAATGCTGTCTCCGTCCCGTGTCCGGGACGGAAACCTGATTGAAATGGGTCAAGTAGATTGTAGGTATCCAGATGCTGTTGTACCACTACTTTCTCCATTACCTTGGAGAGAGCGTTGAGGGCTGTTATGGGACGGCGATGAGTTGGGTCCTTGGGGTCAAGGGTAGGTTTCTTCAAGATGGGCTGGATTGTGCCCTCTTTCAGCTGGGAGGGCACTATGCCTTCCTTAAATGACTTGTTTATAAGCTGCGTGATGGACGGCGCCAGGATGTCGGCACATTCCTTCAGCATTTTAGTAGGGATGGTATCATTGGGTGCTGTGCTGTTTCTCAGTGTATGGGGCTCATACACTGAGAGGTAACTTAATATGCCGATCCCAACAACAACCAGCGGCTCCTGAGGGGGTAGCGCTACAGTTGTCTGATGTTTAGCATTTGGTTCTGAGCATGCGTGTTTGTACTTTGGATTTTAGTCCGATGGACTTGTGTACACACGATCGGATGATCCGCTGTAACACATTTGTTGTCGGAAAGTTTGAGAGCTTTCACAGCGAACGTTTGTTGGAATTTCCACAGACCACAATTGTCCGATGGAGCATACAGACGGACAGACTGTCTGATTTAAAACACGTCCGTTGGACCGTTGTCAGAAAGTCTGATCATGTATATGGCCATTAAGTGTAACTTCCCCTTCTGGGTAAAGTTCTGCTTTAATTCAAAACTAAAAAAAAGAGTGAAATTATCTAGAGATACTTTATGAACTGGAGTATGATGGTGCTTTATAAATCGGCTACTGTTATCAACAAGATCGCCTTTCCACCCTTTATAGGACTAGCTACTATTTATTCACAAAGATCTGATTCCGCCCTTACTGTACATTCCCCTTTACTTCCGCCAGGAGCAGCGTAAGGAAGAAGGCGTGGCAGCCCATTGAAATACTAGCTCCCAATTTCCCATCATCCTTTTCGACCGGGCGAGATCTGGGCCTCTCTCGCGGGATCTCGCCCTCTTCCTAGGCCGTCACTGAGAGAGGACGGTGAGTGCGGCAGATCCTCTGAGAGCAATGTGTCTTTTTTCTGCGTGTTCCCCTCGCCGACGGCCCGAAATGGCGGCGTGTGCTGACGGTACAGGGCCCCCTCTTCCCTGGCGTGGGCTGGCTTCCCTGTGCGGGGCGGTGTGTGCGGAGGATGGCGATGGATGGAAGGATCCGAGAGGCCCGGCTGGTGATGGTGGATGTGGTGGGGGGATGGAGCCGGGACTCCACGTGTGTATGTGGGGAGCGGGGAGAGTGCTATTTATTATACAGCATAGGACACACTAATAGACATGACTAAGTATACACGGTGTGTTCTCTCTATGGAGCTCATACATGACTATACGCTGTGTGTGTGCTCTCTATGGGGCTCATACATGACTATACACTGTGTGTGTGTGTGCGCGCTCTCTATGGGGCTCATACATGACTAAGTATACACGGTGTGTTCTCTCTATGGGGCTCATGCATGACTATACACTGTGTGTGTGCTCTCTCTATGGGGGCTCATACATGACTATACAGTGTGTGTGTGCTCTCTATGGGGCTCATACATGACTATACGCTGTGTGTGTGTGTGCTCTCTATGGGGCTCATACATGACTATACAGTGTGTGCTCTCTATGGGGCTCATACATGACTATACAGTGTGTGTGTTCTCTCTATGGAGCTCATACATGACTATACACGGTTTGTGTGCTCTGTATGGAGCTCATGCATGACTATGCTTTGTGTGCTCTGTATGGAGCTCATGCATGACTATGCTGTGTGTGTGCTCTGTATGGAGCTCATGCATGACTATGCTGTGTGTGTGCTCTGTATGGAGCTCATGCATGACTATGCTGTGTGTGCTCTGTATGGAGCTCATACATGACTATGCTGTGTGTGCTCTGTATGGAGCTCATGCATGACTATGCTGTGTGTGTGCTCTGTATGGAGCTCATGCATGACTATGCTGTGTGTGTGCTCTGTATGGAGCTCATGCATGACTATGCTGTGTGTGTGCTCTGTATGGAGCTCATGCATGACTATGCTGTGTGTGTGCTCTGTATGGAGCTCATGCATGACTATGCTGTGTGTGTGCTCTGTATGGAGCTCATGCATGACTATGCTGTGTGTGTGCTCTGTATGGAGCTCATGCATGACTATGCTGTGTGTGTGCTCTGTATGGAGCTCATGCATGACTATGCTGTGTGTGTGCTCTGTATGGAGCTCATGCATGACTATGCTGTGTGTGTGCTCTGTATGGAGCTCATGCATGACTATGCTGTGTGTGTGCTCTGTATGGAGCTCATGCATGACTATGCTGTGTGTGTGTGTGTGCTCTGTATGGAGCTCATGCATGACTATGCTGTGTGTGTGTGTGTGCTCTGTATGGAGCTCATGCATGACTATGCTGTGTGTGTGTGTGTGCTCTGTATGGAGCTCATGCATGACTATGCTGTGTGTGTGTGTGTGCTCTGTATGGAGCTCATGCATGACTATGCTGTGTGTGTGTGTGTGCTCTGTATGGAGCTCATGCATGACTATGCTGTGTGTGTGTGTGTGCTCTGTATGGAGCTCATGCATGACTATGCTGTGTGTGTGTGTGTGCTCTGTATGGAGCTCATGCATGACTATGCTGTGTGTGTGTGTGTGCTCTGTATGGAGCTCATGCATGACTATGCTGTGTGTGTGTGTGTGCTCTGTATGGAGCTCATGCATGACTATGCTGTGTGTGTGTGTGTGCTCTGTATGGAGCTCATGCATGACTATGCTGTGTGTGTGTGTGTGTGCTCTGTATGGAGCTCATGCATGACTATGCTGTGTGTGTGTGTGTGCTCTGTATGGAGCTCATGCATGACTATGCTGTGTGTGTGTGTGTGCTCTGTATGGAGCTCATGCATGACTATGCTGTGTGTGTGTGTGTGCTCTGTATGGAGCTCATGCATGACTATGCTGTGTGTGTGTGTGTGCTCTGTATGGAGCTCATGCATGACTATGCTGTGTGTGTGTGCTCTGTATGGAGCTCATGCATGACTATGCTGTGTGTGTGTGTGTGCTCTGTATGGAGCTCATGCATGACTATGCTGTGTGTGTGCTCTGTATGGAGCTCATGCATGACTATGCTGTGTGTGTGTGCTCTGTATGGAGCTCATGCATGACTATGCTGTGTGTGTGCTCTGTATGGAGCTCATACATGACTATACACTGTGTGTGTGTGCTCTCTATGGGGCTCATACATGACTATACGCTGTACAATCTACTCCAATGCTCCTGTCCTCAGGGCTCACTAACAGGCCAGGTTTTCTGTATTACCTTGGGGAGATGCAGACTAGAATACTGCAATCACTGAGCAGCAAATGATATCACCTGTGATGTATTTCAGTTATCTTGCCAACCTGTCCTGTTAGTGGGCCCTGAGGACAGGAGTTGACCACTGATCTACTCTACATTTCCCTCACACTTTAGCCTAATGGGACAAACATACAAGCCGTTGCATTTCTATAACATCAGCTAGGCCCATGCACTGCATGCTTGTTGGTAGGTCTCAGATTGTAGAATGTATGGTCAGTATGATTGTATTAATGAATACTGCTGTGACATCTGATCACTCGGAGAGTGTATTCTGCCTTTAAGATCATCACTAATCATTGTGTACATGAGGCTTGGTGGGAAGAAGGGAGGTGTAATGTGTCCCTTATGTCTGTAATCTCCTAGATCTGACCTGAACAGTGCTCGGGGTGCAGTGATAGGACGGGGGAAAGTATGGTGTTGGAGATGTATAGTGATTGAGCAAGAGGGGGTCATGGCGCTTCTAGTCATCAAATGGGGATACTTGCTTGAAATTATTCAGCTTGGTCTGTTAAAGGAAGGTTAAAAAGAAAAGACTTAAAGGAGTTGTAAAGGTACCTGTGTTTTTACCTTAATGCATTCCATGCCTTAAGGTGGAAAAAACATCCGCTGATTGGCGCCCCCTCGAAAGTCCCGTGTCGTGAACGCGCTGGCTTATTGGCTCATTCGTTGGTTGATGGCAGCGCAGCCACTGGCTCCCGCTGCTGTCAAATCAATGACGCGGGAGGCAGAGTGATACAGCCGGTGGCTATAGCCCCCGACTGCATCACATGAGCGCGCCCGCAAGAACTAACCTCACATGGGAGAGAGCTCCCATGAAGGGGGTTAGTTCTTGCGGAGAGGAGCCGAGACAGCCGTAGAGAGACCCAAGAAGACCAGGATCAGGGCAACTGTGTGCAAAACCAACTGCACAGTGGAGGGAAGTATAACATGTTTGTTATTTAAAAAAAAACAAAAAAAAAACGTAACCTTTAGTGTCCCTTTTAATGATCGGTGTCCTGTCAGTATACCGCTACCCATCAGACAATGTAACGGAAGTGACTTTCTGTGCAAAAAATGCCTACTGTGCCATGCATTCCAACATGGTCGCTAAGTGTTCAATAGGTTCCCTAATCTGACGGGACGAAAAAAGGCGACAGCGGACATCGTACACCCAGGCAAGTCTTCAATTTCACCTATTTTAGCAGTAAACTGATGCTGTTGTGTTGCATTTGAAAAGGCAGAAGATTGCGACTGCCATCTTGGTACGCCCTGCACTGCTCAACGCCAAACTGATTATATTCTGAAATAGACTTTCACTTGGTCATATTTCAGTATATAAGGTGAGTTAAAGCGGGGGTTCACCCTATAAAAAAAAATTTTTTCTTCTAGCATAAAATTCGGCATAGTAGCGCGAGCTACAGTATGCCTGTCTTAATTTTTTTTTTTATCCCCGTACTCACTGTTATATCGTACATAGAAGATTCCGTCTGCCCACAGGGAATGGGAGTTCCAATCCAGACGGAAGGTGATTGACGGCCGGCTCTGGAGCGCCACGCTTCTCCGGAAATAGCCGAAATAGGCTTGACTCTTCACGGCGCCTGCGCATAGTCTGTGCGCAGGCGCCGTGAAGAGCCGAGACCTACTCCGGCTGTCTTCGGGGAACGTGACGTGCCAGTGCCAGAGCCGGCCGTCAATCACCCTCCCTCTCGGAATCTTCTATGTATGATATAACAGTGAGTACGGGGATAAAAAAATTAAGACCGGCATACCGTAGCTCGCGCTACTATGCCGAATTTTATGCTAAAAAGTTGTTCTGCAGGGTGAAACACCGCTTTAACTGCTAAAATAAGTGAAATTGAAGACTTGCCTGGGTGTAAGATGTCCGCCACTGCATTCAAGTTCTGTCAGATTAAGAAACCTATTGAAACGCATAGCGGCCATATTGGAACGTTAAGTGCATGCGCATTAAGCAGTATTGTTTGCAATCATTTCTGCTGCATTTTCTGAGTACGGGGCAAAAAAATAAAGGCATACTGTAGCTCGCGCTACTATGCTTAATTTAATGCTAGAATTTTTTTTTTATAGGGTGAACCCCCTCTTTAAACACACAACAGTAATATCGGTCTTTATATGCAATAAAGCATGCTTGTTACTCACTGTAGACCCTAAGGGGTTAATCCTCTACATTGTGTAAGTCTGTTCAATCCCGTCTTCTCTAATCTCCTTCCACTGTCCCAAATCCATCTGGACTCCTGGTAAGACAGAGGCTAGGGGAGAGTGATCGTTGCAGAGCCAATCTGCTCTATCCAGACATAGGGTCAGGGGTCCTGCAGCCTCATAAAACAGTCAGAGCCTAATGAAAACTCCAAGAT
This sequence comes from Rana temporaria, assembly GCF_905171775.1. Classification (NCBI taxonomy): domain Eukaryota; kingdom Metazoa; phylum Chordata; class Amphibia; order Anura; family Ranidae; genus Rana; species Rana temporaria. The sequence continues at coordinate 95,889,616 of NC_053492.1, read as the reverse complement.
TTAACCAGACACTGATAGAAGTCGCAAGACTGCTATATACTGCTTAGAAAAGGTGTTTAGCAGTTTATATTTACTAAAATAATTGCATTTCCGTGTACTCTGGGAGACCAGATAGGGAATGCGGGTCCTGGGTTTAGTGACGGTAAACCCCGGTTCACACTATTGCGATGTGGGACCCAGCACAATTCCAGTGACAGTTCCCGCATTGCATCTCCCCAGCAGGCAGTTCACAATGCCCTCTGAACCGCTGCGGGTGTCAATATAAAGTTTTGTCACCCATGCGATCCGGTTCCTGCAGCATTTTTGTGCGAATGCCATGCAAGTTCAGCCATACAAACTGACATTGCATGCGATCTGCACAATTATGTGCGAGTCACATGCACAATGTCTGTGTTGGCAATAGTGTGAACCCAGGCTAAGGCCTCGTTCACATGAGGCATACCAATACATACACCTATCGAAGGCTGTACCCACACAGCTATGCACATGTGTTCCATGCTGGCAGTCCCATTGATGTAACTTGGGAGGCAGCCGCTGTTCCTGATTTGGACATCTGTGTGCCCCCCAACAAATGTACACTGAGTTCAGGGACATGCACCCACATTGATGTCCACTTGGGAGGAGCAACTGTGTCTGTGCATACCAATTGATGGCATTGGGACTGCCTGCACAGAACACCTTTTACATCTTTGTACAGGTAAACCTGGCCTTGCCAGGCTGTATGCATTGATGTGTCCTGTGTGAATGAGGCCTAAGGACTGTTAATGAATAGAATACGTTTTTAAGTTGAGTAGTTTTCATGGCCTCCATGCTGGCTTTTCCAAGTACTTTATGTTCGTTGTAGTTGGACTTTGTGGCCCTATTTTGGGGCTTTGTTCTTATCATGTACCTTGGTGTAGTGCATTCATTCTGAATAGAACTGCCTAAAATTCAACATGAATGATTTATGTGGTGCATGTGGCAGTTTGTTGAGATGTTACCACTGGGTTAGTGTGAAAGGCCAACATCTGTGTCAGACGAGTGTTGAAAACTTCTGCTAGTGGGTATTGCCTGCCATGTGGTTAATGCAGTTACAGGCCTTAATGTGGGCTTGAATGTTGCTGCCCTTTCCAAATGTACAGTTGAACTTTAACCAACATGGATATCCTGTGAGGTTGCTCTCTCAGGCTCTGTCCTCGTGGCGTATGGGAGCGTAGCGTCTTTCTGGCGCAATGACGTACAGTCCCGTTCCACAATGTTGGAGAACATGCATGTCCCCAGCCTTCAGGTTGGTGCGGATGGCGTCCTGTATATTCCTACAACTTCCCAGAGCCTCTAGGCCCTGACTGGGGAGAAAAACCATGCAGGATACAGATATTGATTGCATTAGTAACACATTATTTCCAGAAATTGCTTTTGGTGGTTTGAGTGCTATTGAATGATTGAGGTGAATGATGCTGGGTGTTGATGTAAAGATAATTCTGATGACTATCCTTTTCTAAATGATTCTTGATTTCCCTTTTCTTACAGAAAGGCCATGTTCAGTTCAAGCGCCAAAATCGTTAAGCCTAATGGCGAAAAGCCAGACGAGTTTGAGTCTGGCATTTCCCAGGTAAGTGATTTCATGGCTTTAAAGAAGTTTTTCACCTTTTGTGTGTGTGTGTCTCTATATATATATATATTTACTGATTATCCCCACATTTAACTGTATTTGGGTTCTCTTTGGTTCAGATGTTTGCAGACAAGAATTTAATCCCCAACGTGGATATCCTGTGAGGTTGCTCTCTCAGGCTCTGTCCTCGTGGCGTATGGGAGCGTAGCATCTTCTGGTGCAATAACGTACAGTCCCGTTCCACAACGTTGGAGAACATGCATGTCCCTGGCCTTTGGGCTGGTGAGGACAACGTCCTGTATATTCCTACAACTTCCCAGAGCTCTTGGGCTATTACTGGGGAGACAAACCATGCAGGATACAGATCTTTAAAACTGAATGCATTATAATGTTTGAGAACACAAATCAGCATCTGTCTTATGGTTGGGAGATCCTAATGAAATATACCTAGTTTGTCCATTTTTTAAGATGCATGAGTGTTTTTGTAAACAATTGGTTGCCTGGTAGTAAAAATTCATGTTTTCTCCTGATGGTAAAAGTGAGAATGTTGAAGTAAGATTCACCCAATGCTGAATTGGTCCAAAATGTCCCTCTCCTAACTCTTTAATCTGTGAAAAAGTGTATATGGTACGTTACCTCTTCCCAACCTGGTCCAGTCATGTGACATGGCTGCACCTTGAGAGCCTATAGGTCACATCGCTCCCACATCTCAGACATTGTCTGGCGCTCTCTCCATTCCCTGCAGCTATCACTGGCTGACATGGGATCATGTGACTGGAGTGGGCTGAAAAAGGGTAGGTGTATATCCTTGTGGCATGCTTGTGTGTTTTTGTTCTTTGGTTCCTTTTTTAGGTGTGAAGTGACTTTTGCGTTTAAAATTCTATTTAACATCACTGTGCTCCTACTTGCATCAAGCTGCACATTAATCTAGTCATTTTTTTTAATTCCAGGCTCTGCTGGAGTTGGAGATGAACTCTGACCTCAAAGCTCAACTAAGGGAATTAAACATTACTGCAGCAAAGGTATGATACAATTGCTCTTAAACATCTCTCATATCTTATTGACCTTAATGAATGACTTGTCTGGGGGAGCATAGGGGAATTACCACTTAAAGGTTTTCTTCTAAGTGCGTGGGGGGTGTGAAGGATTTTTACAAATGTCTTTCAAACTTGGCATACTAAGCACCAAATTGGCCTTATTAATGGGAACTTCCTGTTACATTTTATTATAGTTGGCCCTCAGTCTGGGCTTGGCTTTTGCTGGTCTTTATAAATCCTATTTACCAACGTGGATATCCTGTGAGGTTGCTCTCACAGGCTCTGTCCTCGTGGCGTATGGGAGCGTAGCATCTTCTGGTGCAATGATGTACAGTCCCGTTCCACAACGTTGAAGAACATGCTTATTCCCGGCCTTTGGGCTGGTGTGGATGGCGTCCTGTATATTCCTAAAACTTCCCAGAGCTCTTGGGCTATTACTGGGGAGAAAAACCATGCAGGATACATAACAAAAAATACTGCTGTTTTTTTAAATGTTGCTTTCACTTGTTTAAAGGGTATATAGTGATGTATTTACATTAGAGAATTTTCACGTGTGAGGTTTTTAATGGCTTGGGGAAGGATAGTACATGGTTTAGGAAGCTGGATTTTATTTTTTGTGATTGGTCAAGCATCCTATTTTGCTTCAGGAAGTAGTAATATAAATGTGCAGTTAGTCAGTCAACACATGTTCATCCCCTAATGGCTAATTTCTGTCAGACAAATTGTGTTCTATGTGCCCAATTTATGCCACCACTCTGCATTGAGTTTGTGTTTAAAGACCTGATGCATTTTTACTCTGTGCACCTATCAGAATGTCAATGCAATGTGCACATAAGCTTGAATAATGTGTCATTTGGTGACCCTTCAAAAACTTAAATTAAAAAAATCTAAGCTACACTGTATTGAATCTCTTGGGGACCCCCAGGTCACCAGAACTATTGTCCCCAATGGAAGATTTTACTTTTCTTGGCACAACACTTTTGACTTTAGTTGTACTTTAAAGTGGAGGTTCACACAAAAAGTGAACCTCTGCTTTTTGGATCCCTCCGGTGTCACATTTTGGCACCTTTCAGGGGGGAGGGGGTGCGATCGCTCAGCCTCGTCTGATTTTGCGGGCGCGCTGGACAATTACTGTATTTCTTTTTATTAAATTTCTAACGATGGACTTACTGTTGCATAATACAACATTTAGGCCCCTTTCACACGATAAGCCCGCTCGGATTGCCTGTCCGTTTTTTTTTTTTTTTTTTTTTTTAATATATTTTTTTCAGACGGATCCGAGCATACTACTGATTGACTCCTATGGGCAGACGAATGTCAGCGGAGATGTGTTCGCTGCCATCCGATCTGCTCAAAACTGACGTATGGAGATACGACACGTTCGCCACCCATCTTGTGGATCATATGGGATCTCATTAAAACAGACATGCTGTGTCCGTCTTTCGTCCGCTCTCCCCATAGAAATCAGCGGGGCTCTGACTGGTCCCTCCCTGCGCAGTGAGCGGAGACAGACCTGTCATCCGCCGGCTCAGTGGGGATCAACGGAGCGATCTCCCGCTGACCTAGTAGAGTCTGCTGATTGGATCTGCCCCATGTGAAAGGGGCCTTAGTGTTGTCCATCCAGATACCCCATTCTCTTTTGGATATTCTAAAAAGGGCCAATACCAGAACTTTCAGAGTCGGTGCACTCATGTGAGAGCTGACCGCTGTGTCATCTGCTCAGTGTAAGCTACTCTGAAGAGAAGCTTCATTGACCACAGAAGAGTCCATTGGGCAAAAAGGGTTTTGACTTTTCAAGGTAGAGTGCAAACCTTTTTAGCAAAGGGGTGTGTTTGGAAACCATTTAAGCTTTTTCTGAAGGAAAATGTTTGTTCTGGAAGGTTTCCTCTCAAATTGTATCTTCTGGATTTAATTTGCCTCTATGGCCCAGTGAAGGTGATCTTTGGGTAAACCATGGTATACACACCTGAATTTTTGCTATTTCTCACAGGAAATTGAAGTCGGGGGTGGTAGAAAAGCAATAATCATCTTCGTTCCAGTCCCTCAGCTGAAATCTTTCCAGAAGATCCAAGTTAGGCTGGTGCGCGAGCTGGAAAAAAAGTTCAGCGGCAAGCACGTCGTCTTCATTGCTCAGGTGAGAAAATGTACCCATATCATTTATTTTTCCTTCCGAGAATGTCTACACCTAAACTCACAAGACAAGTATTGGAGAAATCATTTGCCTAGAAAGTATTCTTGCACATCAAAGTGGAGCTCCAGTCTATGATTTGGTCTATTTGACCTGCAACAATTGTGCAGCCAGCAGCACAGTAAAAATTCCCTGTTTGCATGCTTGTACAAAACAAGGGGCTTAAAATATTGAAGTCAGTGTAATGGCTAAGCAACTAGCCTTTTACAAAAAGGTGCAGTCTTTCATATGTCTCATGCAGCTTTTACTTGTAATACCAACGTGGATATCCTGTGAGGTTGCTCTCTCAGGCTCTGTCCTCGTGGCGTATGGGAGCGTAGCATCTTCTGGTGCAATGACGTATAGTCCCGTTCCACAACGTTGGAGAACATGCATGTCCCTGGCCCTTGGGCTGGTGAGGACAACGTCCTGTATATTCCTAAAACTTCTCATAGCTCTCGGGCCATTACTGAGGAGACAAACCATGCAGGATATAAAACTACATATACCTGTTAGTGTAACACTGCACACAATCTCCTGTGTTCAATTGATGACCTTGATCGGTGTTTGGTCTTGGTAGCATTTCTCTATTCTCTAGTGCAGGGATATGCAATTAGCGGACCTCCAGCTGTTGCAGAACTACCCATCCCATGAGGCATAGCAAGACTCTGACAGCCACAAGCATGATACCCAGAGGCATGATGGGACTTGTAGTTTTGCAACAGCTGGAGGTCCGCTAATTGCATATCCTTGCTCTAGTTGCTGTATGCATATTGGATTCTCAGCCATGTATTGGCTTTGATTCTTCACCTGTTTACTGAAAGGTTTTTGAATTGCTAGAACTCCATGTTTTGAAGAGACAAAAATCGTAGAATTTAAAAAATGTCAGCACTTAGAATGAGGAGTTAGTTGGTCGATGCTTTCTCTTGGATGCCTATTTTGGTAAATGTTGGTGTTCAAGCTAAACTTTACCCCAAAGGGAAGTTCAGCTTTAAGCCCAAAGTCAATCCAGCTCTGTGCCTGAGCAGCGGAGCTGTTCTCTCCTCACATGCTCAGACAATGGCGGGAGCTGTTACCACTTGCTGCTGTCGCTCAAAATATCTTGAGGGGTCGGGCCGAGCCATGCTGTGTGCCATGGACACAGCCCAGCTCAGGAGCAAACGTGCACAAATGCCCCATTGCACGCAGCTTGCTATGGAGGCATTTAAAAGGGAGGAGAGCACCGGCAGGGTACGCTAAAGGAAAGTTGTGGGGGGGGGGGGGGGCACTGAACAGGTAATTGTATACCGTATTTTATTAAAAGCTTTACAATCTCAAACTAAAAATGACTGACCCTTAAAGGGGTTGTAAAGATTTGTTTTTATTTTCTAAATGGGTTTCTTTTTCAGCTAGCGCATTGTTGGTTCACTTATCTTTTCCTTCGATTTCCCTTCTAAATGTTTTTTTTCTTTGTCTGAATTTCTCACTTTCTGTTCCTCCTCGGTAAGCTGTTCTGGCTGACTAACCCCCAGCCAGAACACAGGGGGTGGGGCAAGTTTCCGGGGGAGAAACAGGAAGTGAGAAATTCGTTTTGGAAGAGAAATCAAAGGAAAAGGTCAGTGAACCAACAATGCACTAGCTTAAAGGAACCGATTTTAGAAAATAAATCAAACCTTTACAACCCCTTTTTTAAGGGTCAACCAGTCATTTTTAGTTGAACCCCCTTAATGTCCAGACATTCATAATCCCTCCCCCCCCCCCCCTTAAATCTGGACCATAAACTAGCACTTTGTTTAGAAAGATTGAAGACTCCTGTGCTAGAGCATGTTTGTAGACTTGTAAAGTTCTTGCACGGGCAGCTGCTGAGAGAAGTATCAGCAGGTGTTCTCTGCTGGTTCCTACTGACCTAGGCTACATTTTCTTAGTCGGTCACGGCTGACTACTTCGCTTGGGTTTTCAGTGCAGCTAAAGATTTTAGTGATTGGTGTAGTGGTTTTTGTTGGGCTTTCTATTTTTTTTTTTTCATTAAAGTTGCTGTTGAGTCCTCTTACCCTATTCATGGTCTCCAAAGGATCTTGTGTGTTTCGATAATTTGTATGTTTTGTAGTTCTCTCTAATGTCTGTGTAGTGATGTGAATTGTATTTCCCTATACAGAGAAGGATTCTGCCCAAACCAACAAGAAAAAGCCGCACAAAAAACAAGCAGAAGCGTCCCAGGAGGTAAGTGGGCTTTCACAAACTTGTAGCTTGAAAGAACTGCTGTTTTCCTCTCTCAGCCCCATTGCCCAGGTACCGAGTTGAAGTTCTTGCTTAGACATCAGGTTTTTGAGGTGCAGTAGATGTCTGCATTTTACTCCTGCAGTGTTTTATTTATGAAAAATAAATTGAACTAACCCAACATGGATATCCTGTGAGGTTGCTCTCTCAGGCTCTGTCCTCGTGGCGTATGGGAGCGTAGCGTCTTCTGGCGCAATGACGTACAGTCCCGTTCCACAATGTTGGAGAACATGCATGTCCCTGGCCTTTGGGCTGGTGTGGCTGGCGTCCTGTATATTCCTACAACTTCCCAGAGCTTGCAAGCTGTGATTGGGGAGACAAACCATGCAGGATACATATTAAAAAAAATATATAGTTTAATTTTTTTTGTTGGAAAAAAAAAAAAAGGCAAACTTTTTGGCATTTATTTAAAGAATCGATCAATATTACGGTTTGTTACTTTAGGGTGATTTCACCTAGATTCCTCCACATTCTGTCTAAAACAAAAATCGAATTTGTCTAGAGTTGAGCTTTTTTACTTTCCGGCACCCTTAAAAGAAATTTTAAGTAAAAAGGCAAAACTTCTCCACACCCCTCCCCCAACCTTGTGGATATTGTAAGGAGGGTCAAATCTTATGAGCGGTCTTTATTTTTTTTAAGTCTGTTTCATTGGGGGATTTAGCAACAAAAACAAAGTGAGAAAATGCCTCTACAGTGAAAATCCCTGGTTGTCACCTGAACTGGTGTGTTCATTAAAAGATATTCACCACCGTTTGTTATGGGGACAACCCACAATTTGGGATTTTTATTTAACTTGTTTTTTTTTTATTATTATTAAACACCGGACTAATGGAGGAGCAACGTTCCTGGCCCTTTCCATAAAATGCACAGATGTGAACTACATCCATAGGAAACCATGTTAAATGACTGTAGTGAGTTTCTACAAAACGCAATAAATGCATATGTATGAGCATCATGGAAAATGTAGTTCCAAAACATCTGGGGTGCCAAGGTTTGCCATCATTGGTCTAGGGCATTCCAAGACCACTCCCTTTATAACCACCCTTTGATTTTGGTTATGGACCTTCTGCTAGAATGTAAGCTTTAGGACCCTTTCACACTTGTGCGGCAGCGATTTTTGCCGTGATTTCAAGGAATGCCTGTGTAATTGGCATCAAAATTGGACTAAAGTTGTGCAGGGACTACTTTGAAATCGGACTAATATGGTTGTCATTGGAAATCATGGGGAACGACTTGTCATGCAGTATACTTTGCACTCCCAAATCGTGGGACAAGTTGTAAAAGTGTGACAGGGGCCTTAGTCTTCTGTGTCTGAAGGTTCTAATCTATTCAGGTAAAGCTTAGTAGTAGGTTACATTAAAATCAATAGCTTTTGGGCAGGGGGGGCTATGCAACAGTTTTAAGAAACAATCATGTGTGTCCTGTTGAGAGAGAATGAATAAATACACACACACTATCCACCCTTCCTTTTTATATTGGCTACGATTGGTTTCTGTGGACAGCTTTTATTTTCCTTTTAGGCTAATTTGATCTCCAATAGTGATCATTGACAAATGTTTAGTCTCTCACAGGTAACCTTTACCTAAAATATGAACCACCCACAGTGGGGAGATTATTTTGGATAATTTTTGTTATTGCTAACTCGTGCTGCAACTGTTTTATCCCAGCCGTACTTTGACTGCAGTACATGATGCCATCCTCGAAGATTTGGTGTACCCAAGTGAAATTGTGGGCAAGAGAATCCGTGTGAAGTTGGACGGCAGTCGGCTTATCAAAGTCCATTTGGACAAAGCACAACAGAACAATGTTGAACACAAGGTAACTTTTTTTTTTTTTTTTTTTTTTTTTTTTTTTTTTTTGAATGTTGTCTGGCAATGGAAGGGCAAACCTTCTGGGCTTTGTTCAATAAAGGCCACATGTCTTTAGAGTAAGGCCCTTGGTCATTTGATCACAAACTGGGTTTGCTGGTTAGTGACTTATCCTCTCCCCCCCCCCCCCCCCCCCCCCCCCCTAGTTGAGATTGAACAGTCTAGACCAGGGATCTCCAATAAGCGGACCTCCAGCTGTTGCAAAACTACAAGTCCCATCATGCCTCTGGGTGTCATGCTTGTGGCTGTCAGTTTTGCTATGCCTCATGGGATTTGTAGTTATGCAACAGCTGGAGGTCCGCTAATTGCATATCCCTGGTCTAGACCTTCAGATTTTTTTTTTTTAACCAGGAATTGAAGGTATCTTGTCTCTTGCAAAAAAAATCTGCCCTCCATCCCAGCAAAACTGAGCGTGGCTTTGGTTGACATTTGTATATAGCTCCTATAGTTTGTACCTGTTGGCAAATGTGACGCATAAAGAGCCTTTTAGAGAGATGAAGGTTGTCATTGATCGCTCCTTATCAAATTGCCAGGCTTTTGTCAACAGACTTACTATTTTGGGTCACTTGGCCTGGAACAATTTTTCAGCCAGTGCAATGAAGTTCTTGTGTGAATGCCTTTTCAAAACAAGGAACTTGGAATATTGATGCTAAGTGGGTCAACATTATAGCCAAGCATCTAGTATTTAAAGAATGGTGCAGTATTGCCAGTCTTTCACATCTGTCTCATGCAACTTTACTTTTAATCCCCAACGTGGATATCCTGTGAGGTTGCTCTCTCAGGCTCTGTCCTCGTGGCGTATGGGAGCGTAGCATCTTCTGGTGCTGTGATGTACAGTCCCGTTCCACAACGTTGGAGAACATGCATGTCCCCAGCATTTGTGCTGGTGTGGACATCATCCTGTATATTCCTAAAACTTCCCAGAGCTCTCGGGCTATTACTGGGGAGAAAAACCATGCAGGATACATAATGTGAATAATCCTATGTTTTCAATCTGTTGTTACTGTTGGAGTAATTTTTTTTTTTCTCCCCATTTCTGTCTAGGTGGAAACATTTTCTGGTGTCTACAAAAAACTCACAGGCAAAGATGTGATTTTTGAATTCCCTGAATTTCAGCTGTAGAGTGCTATTGATGTAATTAAAAAAAAATACTTGTACTCTGTCTTATTTTTTTTTTATTACTATTTATCCCCCGCCTAGAAACTAAGCTGCTGTTTTTGTACAGAGAATTGTTTAATGTTTGAGTAGCTGTGCAGGCGTTTGGTGCCTTTATCAGCGGGAAGTACATGTTATTTGTTAAACGGCTTGATTCATGAGTGACCTGCTTATACTTGTAGTGCTGCTTTGATATCCTTCAAAATGCCGTCTTGTATCAGCGTGCAGCAGTTCAGAAGTGGTTAAAGGCTCTCTTTACACTCGTGGGCCCAACTCTGCAACCAGCTAGTGCTGCAATTTCTGTTAAACCACAGCTAATTGTATTAATGCATTGAACAACCTACAAAAAACATGTATTCTAGGATAGGACCATACTTTGAGCAATTACCTTCTGTTTGCTCTATAGAATGGCCCTGATTTCTGTTTCTACTATGAGATCTTGTGGCTCAAAGCATGGTTTGCTAAAGCTGTCTAAAAGATGCCCCAGGTTTATGCCCTTTTTAAAAGGATGTCTTTCACAATAGAAGGTTCAAAAATCCCCTTCAGGAGCTGCTATCGCTACAAGGAATGCTATGGGCTCCAATGCTGCCTGCCATGCCGTGAACACAGGAGGTTGGCTGCTCAGCAAGGGCACCATACAAATAACGCTTTTAATTTTCTGAATGAATGCAAAGTGTTCTGATTTAGGTTGGGGATACAGGCATGGTGGTGACATAATGCTATCCACATGCTCCAGAGAATGTTTGAATGGTGCCTGTGCCCAGCTGCTGACCTGTGTTCACAATGTAACAGGGCAGCTACTTGGCATGGGACCCATATTGGTTCTAGGGGTAATGGTTTATTTTCAGTAGGCAGAGGTAGCAGATGGAACTCTCAAAACGGTTGTAAACCTTGGACATCAAATACGAACAAAGCATATGCTTTATTGTGTACTTGTCTCAATCCAGAGCACCAAGTGTTATTTCTGACAGGTTTTGCTGATGCCAAGAGAAAAATGGTGACAAGGAGGGCTCTCCAGCTGATTGACAGCCTCAGCTCCTGTGTGGAGGGGGTGTGTCTTAAAGGGGGTAACAAACTCTAATCTCTTCCGGTAGCTTGGGTAAGTGTAAGGGCTCTAGAGTATCCAGAAGGTCCCCTACATCAGTGGTTATCAACCCTGTCCTCAGGGCCCACTAACAGGCCAGGTTTTGTGTATTACCTTGGGGGAGATGCAGACTAGAACACTGCAATCACTGAGCAGCAAATTGTATCACCTGTGACATATTTCAGTTATCTTGCAAACCTGGCCTGTTAGTGGGCCCTGAGGACAGGGTTGATGACCACTGCCCTACATCATATGGTGCTATAGGCAAATACAACCTCTTATAGAACACAACAAATTCTTGCAAAATTTCATCCCTGGTCGTTGGCATCACTCTGGCCAGGGGGAGGAAATACACAGGACCACTGTCAGGGGCCTATCTACAGCTGCCAGTAGCTCCTGAAGCATGCCATTAGCCCCTTTCTCAAAGACACATTCAGCCCTCTGTTGCACAGTATTTAAGGCCAAATCCTGATAATTTAGATATATAAGGCTCTTCTGGAGAATTGCAAATTTGCCAGCGTGCCTGGAGAAGGTGTATTGGCATGAGCCTGTGCACTTTCCTGCTCCTTGTTCTGCAAAGTTGACACCTTATGCTTACTCTCTGTCCGGACCGCTTTAATGGCTGATATCTAAACCCCCCTTGTGGTAGCTTTAAAGGTGTCCCATTTAATTTTGTCTTTTGGCTGATCCCTCATTTATCAGTCAGTGAGGCTTTAGTACTTATTCCACTGTTGGCTCCTCCACCCAATTGCGTGAAAACTCCATGTGCCCCTAGGTCTACAAGGCCCAAGTTTTAAAGTGATTTGCAATGGGGTATGATGCCCTGAAAAACCAGACTACCCAGGGGTTGGTGGCCATAGGTTTTTCCGAATATGCACCAAGTGCTGAAATCTGACCTTTGAGGGTACTTGCGGAACGTCCCTTATCTGCTCCACACTGTAGGAATTCTAGAATGGCTCTGCACTAACAGGAGCATCCTACGCACAACTTAAAGCGAAGCCAAACTTTCCTGTAAATTCTGCGAGTCTAATTTTTTCTTGCTATTAAGGAGGGTGGCAATCAATCCTTCTGAAAACCCTTTAGATTTTAGTATGGCCTCCTCGGTAGCCACACCGCTAGCTTCCACTTGTGGGCAGAGGACTGGACCCTGTGAGAGGAGATCCTCTTGAGGTGTTGGGAATAAGGGAGGTTCTACAGCCAGCTGTTTGAGGACTGAGAACCATGCTCTCTTGAGCAAATGTGGTGCCACTAGGATCAGGAAAGTGTTTTCCATCTGAAACTTCCTCAGAACTGTGGGTAATGATACCGGTGGCAGGAATGCGTAACACATTCTGAACTGCCAGCTTTGGGTCGGTGGGTCTACCTCCAGTGCTCCCTCTCCTCTGTTTAGAGAAAAAACAGGGCTTTCGCGTTATCTTGTGACGCAAAGAGGTTCACCTCCGGTGGTCCCCCATCTCTTGGCCAAGAGACAGAAAACCTCCTGATTAAGGGCCTATTCGCGCTCTCTCAGTTGTCTTCAACTGAGTCTGCCACCACATGTTTCTCTCCTCTCGGACTGCTGAGAGTGTTGATCTCGGCCCAGAATGTCTGCTGCTAGGGCCGACAGAACTCCGCTTCTCGTGCCGCCCTGCTTGTTTAGGTAAGCTACGGCTGAAGAATTGTCCTCATCTGAGTGTGGTGCCCCTGGAGTTCCTGGAAAAACCTGAGGGCGAGACCAACTGCCTTCAGCTCCTTCTCATTGGACGATCTGTTTAGTTCTTAGCACTTCCAGATGCCCTGTGCTGGAAGCGATCCCAGGTGTGCCCCCCCCCCCCCCCAGCACCTGCCACTTGCGTCTGCGGTTACTACCCGAGACGCCACAGACGTCCCTGTGACAGGTTTGTGACCTTCCTACACCACCAGAGGGATCTTTTTTTACCTGATCTGGTACCTGGACTAAGGCGTCTAGGACCTCTAGACTGTGATCCCATACCCTTAGAACGAAGGCCTACAGGGGGCGAAAGTGTAGACCTGCCCATTGGACTGCTCGGAGGGTAGACGTCAACAGCCTTAGTGTTGACATTAGGGGCCTTATTAAAGGGGTTGTAAAGACAAAAATATTTTCCTCTTAAATTAAAGTCTGACAGTAGCTGATAAAGTAAAAAGTAATGTTTTTGCATTATAACTAGTTTGATACCTGTTGAAATCGAGCTGTTTTATTCACCTCCAGCACTCCTAAATCGTTATTCTCACTGACTTCCTGGTTTGCGGTGCGCAATTATTCTTGCTACATTACGGCCTAATAGGAACTACAGTTCCCATTAGGCTTAGCCTCCATGCCTGTGAGGGATAAGAGAGCATCTTCATGCAGGGCCATGCCTGTGAGGGATAAGAGAGCATCTTCATGCAGGGCTGTAGCCATAGGCAGGGGGTGAGCACATTCTGCTTTCCACCATGCAAAACGGCTCAGATGCTGGTGGAAAGCAAGAAGAGGAGAGACAGGAAATGGCATTTTCAAACCTGGATCACTGTATTTTGGAGGTCAAAAGGAAAAACGAGGTAAGTGATATTTAAATGCTCTAGCTTACAGCAATCAATTGATCTAATAAAAAAAAAACGAACCTTTAGTGTTCCTTTAAGACCTGTTGACTGCCCTGGAGGGAGGCCACAACTCTGTCCAGTTTTAAGACCTTCTCCGTCGGGAAAAATACTCTTAATAGAGTTGAGTCCAACAAGTACCCCAGGTAGGTTATATGTTGTGACGGGATCAGGCTGGATTTCTCCAAGTTCAGTAGCCGCCCTAGGGCTCTGACTATCCCCGAACCCTTGGCATGTTTCCGTGCAACAGGTGTCAGATTTGCCACTATGTGCATCGCACATCAACATTTTTAGACGCCCTTGGACATGGTTCGTTTGAAATTAGGAGTTTGATAAACTGCTCATCCTCTACATGATCACCTGCCCTTGTCCAAAAATCTATATCGGAAAAACCAAGAGATCACTCAAAATATGCATTGGCGAACATCTGAGGGAGATAATACCTAAGAAACCACTAGCGAAACATTTCGCTCAGTATCATGGCAGGAGTTCCGGGGGACTCACTGTTAAAGGCATCTATGCACTAAAATTACCAAACAGAAGAGGAGATTACAACCGCATTCTCCTACAGAAAGTAAAATGGTGGGTCTATCGCCTAAAATCGCTAGTGCCAGTTGGCCTAAACACTGAATTGAACCTACAGGTCTTCCTGGACTCATGACATGAATGCCATTTCGCATGACTACTATTTATATATACAGTGCCTTGCGAAAGTATTCGGCCCCTATGAACTTTGCGACCTTTTGCCACATTTCAGGCTTCAAACATAAAGATATAAAACTTAATTTTTTTTTGAAGAATCAACAAGTGGGACACAATCATGAAGTGGAACGAAATTTATTGGATAATTCAAACTTTTTTAACAAATAAAAAACTGAAAAATTGGGCGTGCAAAATTATTCAGCCCCTTTTCAGTGCAGCAAATTCTCCCCAGAAGTTCAGTGAGGATCTCTGAATGATCCAATGTTGACCTAAATGACTAATGATGATAAATAGAATGCACCTGTGTGTAATCAAGTCTCCGTATAAATGCACCTGCACTGTGATAGTCTCAGAGGTCCGTTTAAAGCGCAGAGAGCATCATGAAGAACAAGGGACACACCAGGCAGGTCTGAGATACTGTTGTGGAGAAGTTTAAAGCCGGATTTGGATACAAACAGATTTCCCAAACTTTAAACATCCCAAGGAGCACTGTGCAAGCGATAATATTGAAATGAAAGGAGTATCAGACCACTGCAAATCTACGAAGACCTGGCCGTCCCTCTAAACGTTCAGCTCATACAAGGAGAAGACCGATCAGAGATGCAGCCAAGAGACCCATGATCACTCTGGATGAACTGCAGAGATCTACAGCTGAGGTGGGAGACTCTGTCCATAGGACAACAATCAGTCGTATACTGCACAAATCTGGCCTTTATGGAAGAGTGGCAAGAAGAAAGCCATTTCTTAAAGATATCCATAAAAAGTGTCGTTTAAAGTTTGCCACAAGCCACTTGGGAGACACACCAAACATGTGGAAGAATGTGCTCTGGTCAGATGAAACCAAAATCAAACTTTTTGGCAACAATGCAAAACGTTATGTTTGGTGTAAAAGCAACACAGCTCATCACCCTGAACACACCATCCCCACTGTCAAACATGGTGGTGGCAGCATCATGGTTTGGGCCTGCTTTTCTTCAGCAGGGACAGGGAAGATGATTAAAATTGATTGGAAGATGGATGGAGCCAAATACAGGACCATTCTGGAAGAAAACCTAATGGAGTCTGCAAAAGACCTGAGACTGGGATGGAGATTTATTTGTCTTCCAACAAGACAATGATCCAAAACATAAAGCAAAATCTACAATGAAATGGTTCACAAATAAACATATCCAGGTGTTAGAATGGCCAAGTCAAAGTCCAGACCTGAATCCAATCGAGAATCTGTGGAAAGAACTGAAAACTGCTGTTCACAAACGCTCTCCATCCAACCTCACTGAGCTCAAGCGGTTTTGCAAGGAGGAATGGGCAAAAATGTCAGTCTCTCAATGTGCAAAACTGATAGAGACATACCCCAAGCGACTTACAGCTGTAATCGCAGCAAAAGGTGGCGCTACAAAGTATTAACTTAAGGGGGCTGAATAATTTTGCACGCCCAATTTTTCAGTTTTTTACTTGTTAAAAAAGTTTGAAATATCCAATAAATTTCGTTCCACTTCATGATTGTGTCCCACTTGTTGTTGATTCTTCAAAAAAAATTAGTTTTATATCTTTATGTTTGAAGCCTGAAATGTGGCAAAAGGTCGCAAAGTTCAAGGGGGCCGAATACTTTCGCAAGGCACTGTATATAGCTCTCTATCTTAGCCGAAACCATTTTTTGCATCTTCTGTTTGTCTGTATATTTGTACATGCAGCAGGGAAAACGAATTTCTCTATCCATTTAACTATTGATATATTTATCAATCCTTAAATTACCCCTGCCCGTGTGGAGATATATGTGAATAGAGGGATAACTATATTCCCTACTTTAATTTTTATATATGGATCTCCACTAAATGATCGAATTGATTAACTATAACAGTGGCTTGACTTAGAAATGAACTATCTAGGCTTTTCCCTGTTCTTCCTTGTTTCTTCCCCCTAACAGCAAGCCCCCAGTTCATCATGCTAAAGTAATGAATGTAATGACTGCGTTTACGCTTCCTATTTGTTATATGTCTCCTTTCTAACCCTGTCCCTCTTCCCACACATATGTGTATGTTTATCTAATTCCCTTTACCACATACCTCTGGGATTAACATCTCCAAATCGGTCAGTCTATGACTAAAGCCGCACTGGTAAGGAGATTGACATAGCCTCACTTATGGCGTCAATTTACTTCTAAATAACAAGCGGCATGATAATCTACTCAATAGATTTCTACTAATGGATTGTCTGTTGTCTACTGCATAACGGAACTCGACATGCCTCTGTGACAATTTCCCTTTAAATTTCTCCATGGTTATAATCTCCAGCCGGCCAATGTATAAATATGCCTGGTGATGGATGAACGTCCGAGATGAAGCTACGCCATCAGCATGGCGAAACGCGTTGACTTCATCATTGCGCCCCAGTCACGTGACGTCTCCTGCGAGTGAGACGAGTAGGAGGCCAGAGGGAGAGTTATGGGCAGTGAGGTCCACCGAAGAAATCCCGGGAGGAACCATACCAACCCACCTAAACAGATACCTGCCATTGGGCACCCTAACGCCACATCCGTCAGTCCATCTGTGGACATTAAATGTGAGGATCGAGGACAGCAATCCACTACCTGATCCCCTAGCCTGGGCAACAAAAGTCAGTTTACACTGCCCCCCCCCCCCCCCATAAGGCGGCCGTACTGCCCAACATATGGCTCAACAAAACACCTAAACGGCGGCACTTTGGTAATGTATTAACTAGGGTTGAGCGAACCCGAATAATTGGAAAAAGTTTGGGTCCGGGAAAAAAAAAATGCGCGGAGGTCCCCGCAAATTCAATAACCAGATCCTTTAGGTCTGGTATCGATATTAAGGGGAACCCCGCCGTCAATTTAAAACAAAAATGATGTGCGGTTCCCCCTAAATATCCATAACCAGACCCGTTATCCGAGCACGTTGACCTGGCCGGCCGCAGAAAAGAGGGGGGGACAGAGTGCGGCCCCCCCCTCTCCTGAACCGCACCAGGCCACATGCCCTCAACATGGGGAGGATGTCCCCATGTTGATGGGGACAAGGGTCTCATCCCCACAACCCTTGCCCGGTGGTTGTTGGGGTATGCGGGCGGGAGGCTTATCAGAATCTGGAAGACCCCTTTAACAAAGGGGACCCCCAGATCCTGCCCCCCCCCCCCTGTGTGAAATGGTAATGGGGTACACTGTACACCATTTCACGAAGGAAGTGTAAAGTCTTGTAAAAAAAAAAAACACACACCGTAGAATAAAGCAAAAATAAATAAAATCCTGTGGTCATTAAATAACACCAAAATAAAGCGCTATTTGTGTGAAAAAAAATTATAAAAATTGCATATTTTGCATGACCGTGCAATTGTCATTCAAAGTGTGACAGAGCTGAAAGCTGAAGGGGTAAAAGTACCCAGTAGGCAGGTGGTTAAAACAGTTGCAATCTACACAGCAATGGGCAACTGTAAAGAAAAAAAAAAGTCTCATCCCGACATATGGAACACATAAAATATATGGAGTACAAGTGTGAGGCTGGCCATATACGGATCATTTTTTATTTGATCACATCCACAAAAGCAAGGAGAATGGAGAACCCCCACACTGAGTTATTGTACTCTGAGACCACCTTCACACTGGGGCAGTTTTTAGGGCCTTTAACGGGAAAATAGCCTCTGCTGAGCACCTGAAAACCACCTCCCATTCATTGCAGTGTGTCTTTTCACAGTCAGGCGGTGCGCTTGCAGGACGTTCTGAAACGTCCTGCAAGCAGCATCTTTGTGCGGTTTTTAAAGTGTCGCAAAATGGGAGTTTTGGGGTTAAAGGTGCCCCACTAGCCTTTGCGTCGCTTAAACAGCGCTGAAGCGCCACTAAAATGAGCGAACAACCGGCGCTTTCAGTGTGATACATGGATCAACATTCAGCAGGGACCGGACACATTTTGATCAATGTACAGGTACAACATGTGCAGGGAGATAGTACAGAAGTCAATCTACTGATTGACTAATGTACAACCATCCATCAGATATTTCCTACTCGATCAGTACAACAGGCAGAGCTTTTTTTCTCAGAAAGTAGGTGCAGGAACTCAACCACGGCCCCGTTCAGATTTCATAAACAGTAGAAGGGTCTTAAAGGGGGCATTAAAAACCAGGATTGCATTACATACAGAGTGTAGAGTTCAGGGGGTAACACACAGAGTGCAGAGCTGTGACTTGTACACACAGAAACCAGACTTCTGTGTTTACAAGTGATTGTGGTGAGCAGGCACCAACGGGTATGAGCCAGAGGTGGTGGAACTGAGTTCCCCCAAGTTCCCCCTGAAAAAAAGCCCTGCAACCGGCTATAGCCAGCAGAGCTGATCAGTGTATTCTGATGGTGGGGAAGTCTCCCTGCTGTCACAATACAAAGGCCCAGTGAAAGGAAACTCCCCATTCACACTCAAATTAGGTCAGTTTTTTCAACCATTGACTCATCTATAGCCAGATTAACAGCAGGACTCTACTTTTAGAATGCACTGATCAGCATTGCAGCCACTGATTGAATGAAAAATTTCCAACATTCCAATTAGACAAAAGTTGATTAATAAATCAACGTCTGTCAATGGGACAGGGCATAGATAGATGGATCAAAATTTGGCTGGTCCCTGCTGAACTGGCTGAATTTTGATCCATCTATGGCCAGCTTAAAGTTTATGTAAATTACTACTCAATCCACAAAGCTGACACTCCAGGATAAAAATCCTTATTTTCAAAAAAAGTAACAGTTCATTTTCAGCTATTAGCTTTAAAAATGACAGTTACATGGATTTCCCTTATCAGAAATGATGGGAGCAGCACACGATAGCTGACTGAAAAATCAGCTTTAGTGAAGACACCGCTGGATTTGTGGACAGGTATGCGTCCTAATATTAAAAGTCAGCAGCTACAGTATTTTTTCTGACAGAGCCTGGAGCGCCTCTTTAAAGCCAAGTACAAACATTTAATATGTTGTAATGAACAACAACTCATTTAAAGCCCACGAGACCTTTTGAGTCACACCTTAAACGCAGGTAAAATATACAACTAGAAAATGCATTCCCTGAGGAAAATGCGAGTGGGAATGCTGAATTGCTGAGCCCGCACCAAAGCCATTCACCATAACCACTACAGTATCTTTAGGACACACAGCTCCTTTCTCTATCTGCAAAGTAGAGAGTATGCTGACTTCCTGGTCGCCCCTCCCCCTCAAGAGGTTTCCCCTCCCCCCCAGGTCAGTGAGGAGGAATATTGCACTGAGGTAAGGAAAGCTATTTATGGAAAGAAATTCCATTACAAACGCCTTTTAATTCACAGACCAATACATTAATTACGCCTCCAAACAAAACGTAATAAATCCACAACCGTACATGCGATCGATACAGCGACTTCACCGTTTGAAAGACACGGCCCTTGTGAACGCATCGATATGAAATTTATGTTGATAAACTTAAAATTGTGGCCATGCCAGCGATTTAGAAAAGAGCGTCTTTGTGTGTTTTGCAGGAAAAATTTTTAAATTTTTAACATGACGGTCAATGAGAGTGGTTTTGTCGCTCTTGTCCTTTAGAAGCTCCTGGAACTAAAACTAAAATACGTATCACAAAACTGATCACATTGCCTGAAACCAGACAAGCATACCTACGTTTTGATATATAAATTGTGTATGACAAGTAGATCTTGTGGGCGTGAGAGCAATTTGTTCGCCCTTTTTTTAAAGATAATTTTTGTTTTCAAAGATCTCCACTGTAAAGGTCACATGACACACTCTAAATCCCTTCCATAGGGTTACATTATAACCGATTCCATTTTCTGAAAAAATCGCTAAACGTAAATTGCGTTTTCACAAAAACCGTAAAAGATATCAATCTGAAAAGTCATGTTTGGATAGCTGAATATTTTGTGACCGCTTTAAAGTTTGTTTGGTGTCTGTAAGTGAAAGTATGAAGGAGCTGAAACTTTTGGCAGAACGTGTGTTTTGAAGCAGTAAAAAGCATGTTCTCATTGACTTCAATGTTAAAAAAAAGTGTCTAAAAGCTTAATATTTTAAAAAGTATAAATAGTACAAAAAAACTTGAAGAAGTCCCATCGTTAGCTAAACGAGATGAACATTTTAAAAGTTGAATGGTCTCAATAGCTGAAAGTATGCAGAAGTTACGCAGAGCCAAAAAACGTACGGAATAAAATTAAGAAGAAGAACTAGAAAATGCATTCCCTGAGGAAAATGCGAGTGGGAATGCTGAATTGCTGAGCCCGCACCAAAGCCATTCACCATAACCACTACACTATCTTTAGGACACACAGCTCCTTTCTCTATCTGCAAAGTAGAGAGTATCCTGACTTCCTGGTCGCCCCTCCCCCTCAAGAGGTTTCTCCTCCCCCCAGGTCAGTGAGGAGGAATATTGCACTGAGGTAGAAAGCTATTTATGGAAAGAAATTCCATTACAAACGCCTTTTAATTCACAGACCAATACATTAATTACGCCTCCAAACAAAACGTAATAAATCCACAACCGTACATGCGATCGATACAGCGACTTCACCGTTTGAAAGACACGGCCCTTGTGAACGCATCGATATGAAATTTATGTTGATAAACTTAAAATTGTGGCCATGCCAGCGATTTAGAAAAGAGCGTCTTTGTGTGTTTGCAGGAATTTTTTTTAGACTTTTTAACATGACGGTCAATGGGAGGGCGTTTGAGGCACTTGTCCTTTAGAAGCTCCTGGAACTAAAAGTCAAATGCCTATCGCAAAACTGATCACATTGCCTGAAACCAGACAAGCATACCTACGTTTTGATATATAAATTGTGTATGACAAGTAGATCTTGTGGGCGTGAGAGCAATTTGTTCGCCCTTTTTTTAAAGATAATTTTTGTTTTCAAAGATCTCCACTCTAAAGGTCACATGACACACTCTAAACCTGCTCCATAGGATTACATTATAACCGATAAAAAAATCACTAAACGTAAATTGCGTTTTCACAAAAACCGTATAAGATATCAATCTAAAAAGTCATGTTTGGATAGCTGAATATTTTGTGACCGCTTTAAAGTTTGTTTGGTGTCTGTAAGTGAAAGTATGAAGGAGCTGAAACTTTTGGCAGAACGTGTGTTTTGAAGCAGGAAAAAGGATGTTCTCATTGACTTCAATGTTAAAAAAAAGTGTCTAAAAGCTTAATATTTTAAAAAGTATAAATAGTACAAAAAAACTTGAAGAAGTCCCATCGTTAGCTGAATGAGACGAACATTTTAAAAGTTAAATGGTCTCAATAGCTGAAAGTATGCAGAAGTTACGCAGAGCCAAAAAACGTACGGAATAAAATTAAAATTAAAACTAGAAAATGCATTCCCTGAGGAAAATGCGAGTGGGAATGCTGAATTGCTGAGCCCGCGCCAAAGCCATTCACCATAACCACTACACTATCTTTAGGACACACAGCTCCTTTCTCTATCTGCAAAGTAGAGAGTATGCTGACTTCCTGGTCGCCCCTCCCCCCTCAAGAGGCCCCCCCCCCCAGGTCAGTGAGGAGGAATATTGCACTGAGGTAAGGAAAGCTATTTATGGAAAGAAATTCCATTACAAACGCCTTTTAATTCACAGACCAATACATGAATTACGCCTTCAAACAAAACGTAATAAATCCACAACCGTACATGCGATCGATACAGCGACTTCACCGTTTGAAAGACACGGCCCTTGTGAACGCATCGATATGAAATTTATGTTGATAAACTTAAAAATGTGGCCATGTCAGCGATTTAGAAAAGAGCGTCTTTGTGTGTTTTGCAGGAATTTTTTTTAGACTTTTTAACATGACGGTCAATGGGAGGGCGTTTGGGGCACTTGTCCTTTAGAAGCTCCTGGAACTAAAAGTCAAATGCCTATCGCAAAACTGATCACATTGCCTGAAACCAGACAAGCATACCTATGTTTTGATATATAAATTGTGTATGACAAGTAGATCTTGTGGGCGTGAGAGCAATTTGTTCGCCCTTTTTTTAAAGATAATTTTTGTTTTCAAAGATCTCCACTGTAAAGGTCACATGACACACTCTAAATCCCTTCCATAGGGTTACATTATAACCGATTCCATTTTCTGAAAAAATCGCTAAACGTAAATTGCGTTTTCACAAAAACCGTAAAAGATATCAATCTGAAAAGTCATGTTTGGATAGCTGAATATTTTGTGACCGCTTTAAAGTTTGTTTGGTGTCTGTAAGTGAAAGTATGAAGGAGCTGAAACTTTTGGCAGAACGTGTGTTTTGAAGCAGGAAAAAGGATGTTCTCATTGACTTCAATGTTAAAAAAAGTGTCTAAAAGCTTAATATTTTAAAAAGTATAAATAGTACAAAAAAACTTGAAGAAGTCCCATCGTTAGCTGAACGAGATGAACATTTTAAAAGTTGAATGGTCTCAATAGCTGAAAGTATGCAGAAGTTACGCAGAGCCAAAAAACGTACGGAATAAAATTAAAATTAAGAAGAATAACTAGACAATGCATTTCCTGAGGAAAATGCGAGTGGGAATGCTGAATAGCTGAATTGCTGAGCCCGCACAAAAGCCATTCACCATAACCACTACACTATCATTAGGACATACAAGCAGTGTTCCTTCAGTACTTATAAAGCCTAATATCACACAGCTCCTTTCTCTATCTGCAATATAGAGAGTGTCCTGACTTGACTGGTCGCCCCTCCCCCCTCAAGAGGCTTTCTCCACATGAGGTGGGGGAGGAGGACTGCACTGAGGTAAAGAAAGCTATTTAGGGAATCAAAATACCTTTAGAAACGCTTTCATCCACACACAAAATCAGTTATCGAAGCCTTCAAACAAAATGTAATAAATCCACAACCGTACATGCGATCGATACAGCGACTTCACCGTTTGAAAGACACGGCCCTTGTGAACGCATCGATATGAAATTTATGTTGATAAACTTAAAATTGTGGCCATGCCAGCGATTTAGAAAAGAGCGTCTTTGTGTGTTTTGCAGAAACATTTTGTAGACTTTTTAACATGACTCTTGTCCTTTAGAAGCTCCTGGAACTAAAACTAAAATACGTATCACAAAACTGATCACATTGCCTGTAACCAGACAAGCATACCTACGTTTTGATATATAAATTGTGTATGACAAGTAGATCTTGTGGGCGTGAGAGCAATTTGTTCCCCCTTTTTTTAAAGATAATATTTTTTGTGGTTGATCTGCACTCTAAAGGTCACATGACACACTCTAAACCTGCTCCATAGGATTACATTATAACCGATAAAATATCACTAAACGTAAATTGCGTTTTCACAAAAACCGTAAAAGATATCAATCTAAAAAGTCATGTTTGAATAGCTGAATATTTTGTGACCGCTTTAAAGTTTGTTTGGTGTCTGTAAGTGAAAGTATGAAGGAGCTGAAACTTTTGGCAGAACGTGTGTTTTGAAGCGGGAAAAAGGATGTTCTCATTGACTTCAATGTTAAAAAAAAGTGTCTAAAAGCTTAATATTTTAAAAAGTATAAATAGTACAAAAAAACTTGAAGACGTCCCATCGTTAGCTGAACGAGATGAACATTTTAAAAGTTGAATGGTCTCAATAGCTGAAAGTATGCAGAAGTTACGCAGAGCCAAAAAACGTACGGAATAATAAAATTAAAATTAAAATTAAGAACTAGAAAATGCATTCCCTGAGGAAAATGCGAGTGGGAATGCTGAATTGCTGAGCCCGCACCAAAGCCATTCACCATAACCACTACAGTATCTTTAGGACACACAGCTCCTTTCTCTATCTGCAAAGTAGAGAGTATCCTGACTTCCTGGTCGCCCCTCCCCCCTCAAGAGGTTTCCCCTCCCCCCAGGTCAGTGAGGAGGAATATTGCACTGAGGTAGAAAGGTATTTATGGAAAGAAATTCCATTACAAACGCCTTTTAATTCACAGACCAATACATTAATTACGCCTCCAAACAAAACGTAATAAATCCACAACCGTACATGCGATCAATACAGCGACTTCACCGTTTGAAAGACACGGCCCTTGTGAACGCATCGATATGAAATTTATGTTGATAAACTTAAAATTGTGGCCATGCCAGCGATTTAGAAAAGAGCGTCTTTGTGTGTTTGCAGGAATTTTTTTTAGACTTTTTAACATGACGGTCAATGGGAGGGCGTTTGAGGCACTTGTCCTTTAGAAGCTCCTGGAACTAAAAGTCAAATGCCTATCGCAAAACTGATCACATTGCCTGAAACCAGACAAGCATACCTACGTTTTGATATATAAATTGTGTATGACAAGTAGATCTTGTGGGCGTGAGAGCAATTTGTTCGCCCTTTTTTTAAAGATAATTATTGTTTTCAAAAAACTCCACTCTAAAGGTCACATGACACACTCTAAACCTGCTCCATAGGATTACATTATAACCGATAAAAAAATCACTAAACGTAAATTGCGTTTTCACAAAAACCGTATAAGATATCAATCTAAAAAGTCATGTTTGGATAGCTGAATATTTTGTGACCGCTTTAAAGTTTGTTTGGTGTCTGTAAGTGAAAGTATGAAGGAGCTGAAACTTTTGGCAGAACGTGTGTTTTGAAGCAGGAAAAAGGATGTTCTCATTGACTTCAATGTTAAAAAAAAGTGTCTAAAAGCTTAATATTTTAAAAAGTATAAATAGTACAAAAAAAC
This sequence comes from Rana temporaria, assembly GCF_905171775.1. Taxonomy (NCBI): domain Eukaryota; kingdom Metazoa; phylum Chordata; class Amphibia; order Anura; family Ranidae; genus Rana; species Rana temporaria. The sequence continues at coordinate 95,864,509 of NC_053492.1, read as the reverse complement.
TTGAAGAAGTCCCATCGTTAGCTGAACGAGATGAACATTTTAAAAGTTGAATGGTCTCAATAGCTGAAAGTATGCAGAAGTTACGCAGAGCCAAAAAACGTACGGAATAATAAAATTAAAATTAAAATTAAGAACTAGAAAATGCATTCCCTGAGGAAAATGCGAGTGGGAATGCTGAATTGCTGAGCCCGCACCAAAGCCATTCACCATAACCACTACACTATCTTTAGGACACACAGCTCCTTTCTCTATCTGCAAAGTAGAGAGTATCCTGACTTCCTGGTCGCCCCTCCCCCCTCAAGAGGTTTCCCCTCCCCCAGGTCAGTGAGGAGGAATATTGCACTGAGGTAGAAAGCTATTTATGGAAAGAAATTCCATTACAAACGCCTTTTAATTCACAGACCAATACATTAATTACGCCTCCAAACAAAACGTAATAAATCCACAACCGTACATGCGATCGATACAGCGACTTCACCGTTTGAAAGACACGGCCCTTGTGAACGCATCGATATGAAATTTATGTTGATAAACTTAAAATTGTGGCCATGCCAGCGATTTAGAAAAGAGCGTCTTTGTGTGTTTTGCAGGAAAATTTTAATTTTTTTTTAACATGGACGGTCAATGAGAGTGGTTTTGTCGCTCTTGTCCTTTAGAAGCTCCTGGAACTAAAACTAAAATACGTATCACAAAACTGATCACATTGCCTGAAACCAGACAAGCATACCTACGTTTTGATATATAAATTGTGTATGACAAGTAGATCTTGTGGGCGTGAGAGCAATTTGTTCGCCCTTTTTTTAAAGATAATTTTTGTTTTCAAAGATCTCCACTCTAAAGGTCACATGACACACTCTAAATCCCTTCCATAGGGTTACATTATAACCGATAAAAAAATCACTAAACGTAAATTGCGTTTTCACAAAAACCGTATAAGATATCAATCTAAAAAGTCATGTTTGGATAGCTGAATATTTTGTGACCGCTTTAAAGTTTGTTTGGTGTCTGTAAGTGAAAGTATGAAGGAGCTGAAACTTTTGGCAGAACGTGTGTTTTGAAGCAGGAAAAAGGATGTTCTCATTGACTTCAATGTTAAAAAAAAGTGTCTAAAAGCTTAATATTTTAAAAAGTATAAATAGTACAAAAAAACTTGAAGAAGTCCCATCGTTAGCTGAACGAGATGAACATTTTAAAAGTTGAATGGTCTCAATAGCTGAAAGTATGCAGAAGTTACGCAGAGCCAAAAAACGTACGGAATAATAAAATTAAAATTAAAATTAAGAACTAGACAATGCATTTCCTGAGGAAAATGCGAGTGGGAATGCTGAATAGCTGAATTGCTGAGCCCGCACAAAAGCCAATCACCATAACCACTACACTATCATTAGGACATACAAGCAGTGTTCCTTCAGTACTTATAAAGCCTAATATCACACAGCTCCTTTCTCTATCTGCAATATAGAGAGTGTCCTGACTTGCCTGGTCGCCCCTCCCCCCTCAAGAGGCTTTCTCCACATGAGGTGGGGGAGGAGGACTGCACTGAGGTAAGGAAAGCTATTTAGGGAATCAAAATACCATTAGAAACGCTTTCATCCACACACAAAATCAGTCATCGAAGCCTTCAAACAAAACGTAATAAATCCACAACCGTACATGCGATCGATACAGCGACTTCACCGTTTGAAAGACACGGCCCTTGTGAACGCATCGATATGAAATTTATGTTGATAAACTTAAAAATGTGGCCATGTCAGCGATTTAGAAAAGAGCGTCTTTGTGTGTTTTGCAGAAACATTTTTTAGACTTTTTAACATGACTCTTGTCCTTTAGAAGCTCCTGGAACTAAAACTAAAATACGTATCACAAAACTGATCACATTGCCTGAAACCAGACAAGCATACCTACGTTTTGATATATAAATTGTGTATGACAAGTAGATCTTGTGGGCGTGAGAGCAATTTGTTCCCCCTTTTTTTAAAGATAATAGTTTTTGTGGATGATCTCCACTCTAAAGGTCACATGACACACTCTAAACCTGCTCCATAGGATTACATTATAACCGATAAAAAAATCACTAAACGTAAATTGCGTTTTCACAAAAACCGTAAAAGATATCAATCTAAAAAGTCATGTTTGGATAGCTGAATATTTTGTGACTGCTTTAAAGTTTGTTTGGTGTCTGTAAGTGAAAGTATGAAGGAGCTGAAACTTTTGGCAGAACGTGTGTTTTGAAGCAGGAAAAAGGATGTTCTCATTGACTTCAATGTTAAAAAAAAGTGTCTAAAAGCTTAATATTTTAAAAAGTATAAATAGTACAAAAAAACTTGAAGAAGTCCCATCGTTAGCTGAACGAGATGAACATTTTAAAAGTTGAATGGTCTCAATAGCTGAAAGTATGCAGAAGTTACGCAGAGCCAAAAAACGTACGGAATAAAATTAAAATTAAAATTAAGAATAATAAAAAACGAATATCAATACTGGGAATGCTTATTAAAGCATTCCCACTAACTAGACAATGCATTCCCTGAGGAAAATGCGAGTGGGAATGCTGAATTGCTGAGCCCGCACCAAAGCCATTCACCATAACCACTACACTATCTTTAGGACACGCAGCTCCTTTCTCTATCTGCAAAGTAGAGAGTATCCTGACTTCCTGGTCGCCCCTCCCCCCTCAAGAGGTTTCTCCTCCCCCCAGGTCAGTGAGGAGGAATATTGCACTGAGGTAAGGAAAGCTATTTATGGAAAGAAATTCCATTACAAACGCCTTTTAATTCACAGACCAATACATTAATTACACCTCCAAACAAAACGTAATAAATCCACAACCGTACATGCGATCGATACAGCGACTTCACCGTTTGAATGACACGGCCCTTGTGAACGCATCGATATGAAATTTATGTTGATAAACTTAAAATTGTGGCCATGCCAGCGATTTAGAAAAGAGCGTCTTTGTGTGTTTGCAGGAATTTTTTTTAGACTTTTTAACATGACGGTCAATGGGAGGGCGTTTGAGGCACTTGTCCTTTAGAAGCTCCTGGAACTAAAAGTCAAATGCCTATCGCAAAACTGATCACATTGCCTGAAACCAGACAAGCATACCTACGTTTTGATATATAAATTGTGTATGACAAGTAGATCTTGTGGGCGTGAGAGCAATTTGTTCGCCCTTTTTTTAAAGATAATTTTTGTTTTCAAAGATCTCCACTCTAAAGGTCACATGACACACTCTAAACCTGCTCCATAGGATTACATTATAACCGATAAAAAAATCACTAAACGTAAATTGCGTTTTCACAAAAACCGTATAAGATATCAATCTAAAAAGTCATGTTTGGATAGCTGAATATTTTGTGACCGCTTTAAAGTTTGTTTGGTGTCTGTAAGTGAAAGTATGAAGGAGCTGAAACTTTTGGCAGAACGTGTGTTTTGAAGCAGGAAAAAGGATGTTCTCATTGACTTCAATGTTAAAAAAAAGTGTCTAAAAGCTTAATATTTTAAAAAGTATAAATAGTACAAAAAAACTTGAAGAAGTCCCATCGTTAGCTGAATGAGACGAACATTTTAAAAGTTAAATGGTCTCAATAGCTGAAAGTATGCAGAAGTTACGCAGAGCCAAAAAACGTACGGAATAAAATTAAAATTAAAATTAAGAAGAAGAATAATAAAAAACGAATATCAATACTGGGAATGCTTATTAAGCATTCCCACTAATAATAAAAAACGAATATCAATACTGGGAATGCTTATTAAAGCATTCCCACTAATAATAAAAAACGAATATCAATACTGGGAATGCTTATTAAAGCATTCCCACTAATAATAAAAAACGAATATCAATACTGGGAATGCTTATTAAAGCATTCCCACTAATAAAAAACGAATATCAATACTGGGAATGCTTATTAAAGCATTCCCACTAATTAAGAAGAAGAACTAGAAAATGCATTCCCTGAGGAAAATGCGAGTGGGAATGCTGAATTGCTGAGCCCGCACCAAAGCCATTCACCATAACCACTACACTATCTTTAGGACACACAGCTCCTTTCTCTATCTGCAAAGTAGAGAGTATCCTGACTTCCTGGTCGCCCCTCCCCCCTCAAGAGGTTTCTCCTCCCCCAGGTCAGTGAGGAGGAATATTGCACTGAGGTAGAAAGCTATTTATGGAAAGAAATTCCATTACAAACGCCTTTTAATTCACAGACCAATACATTAATTACGCCTCCAAACAAAACGTAATAAATCCACAACCGTACATGCGATCGATACAGCGACTTCACCGTTTGAAAGACACGGCCCTTGTGAACGCATCGATATGAAATTTATGTTGATAAACTTAAAATTGTGGCCATGCCAGCGATTTAGAAAAGAGCGTCTTTGTGTGTTTGCAGGATTTTTTTTTAGACTTTTTAACATGACGGTCAATGGGAGGGCGTTTGAGGCACTTGTCCTTTAGAAGCTCCTGGAACTAAAAGTCAAATGCCTATCGCAAAACTGATCACATTGCCTGAAACCAGACAAGCATACCTACGTTTTGATATATAAATTGTGTATGACAAGTAGATCTTGTGGGCGTGAGAGCAATTTGTTCGCCCTTTTTTTAAAGATAATTTTTGTTTTCAAAGATCTCCACTCTAAAGGTCACATGACACACTCTAAACCTGCTCCATAGGATTACATTATAACCGATAAAAAAATCGCTAAACGTAAATTGCGTTTTCACAAAAACCGTATAAGATATCAATCTAAAAAGTCATGTTTGGATAGCTGAATATTTTGTGACCGCTTTAAAGTTTGTTTGGTGTCTGTAAGTGAAAGTATGAAGGAGCTGAAACTTTTTGCAGAACGTGTGTTTTGAAGCAGGAAAAAGGATGTTCTCATTGACTTCAATGTTAAAAAAAAGTGTCTAAAAGCTTAATATTTTAAAAAGTATAAATAGTACAAAAAAACTTGAAGAAGTCCCATCATTAGCTGAACGAGATGAACATTTTAAAAGTTGAATGGTCTCAATAGCTGAAAGTATGCAGAAGTTACGCAGAGCCAAAAAACGTACGGAATAATAAAATTAAAATTAAGAACTAGAAAATGCATTCCCTGAGGAAAATGCGAGTGGGAATGCTGAATTGCTGAGCCCGCGCCAAAGCCATTCACCATAACCACTACACTATCTTTAGGACACACAGCTCCTTTCTCTATCTGCAAAGTAGAGAGTATGCTGACTTCCTGGTCGCCCCTCCCCCCTCAAGAGGTTTCCCCTCCCCCCAGGTCAGTGAGGAGGAATATTGCCCTGAGGTAAGGAAAGCTATTTATGGAAAGAAATTCCATTACAAACGCCTTTTAATTCACAGACCAATACATTAATTACGCCTCCAAACAAAACGTAATAAATCCACAACCGTACATGCGATCGATACAGCGACTTCACCGTTTGAAAGACACGGCCCTTGTGAACGCATCGATATGAAATTTATGTTGATAAACTTAAAATTGTGGCCATGCCAGCGATTTAGAAAAGAGCGTCTTTGTGTGTTTTGCAGGAAAATTTTTAAAATTTTTAACATGGACGGTCAATGAGAGTGGTTTTGTCACTCTTGTCCTTTAGAAGCTCCTGGAACTAAAACTAAAATACGTATCACAAAACTGATCACATTGCCTGAAACCAGACAAGCATACCTACGTTTTGATATATAAATTGTGTATGACAAGTAGATCTTGTGGGCGTGAGAGCAATTTGTTCGCCCTTTTTTTAAAGATAATTTTTGTTTTCAAAGATCTCCACTCTAAAGGTCACATGACACACTCTAAACCTGCTCCATAGGATTACATTATAACCGATAAAAAAATCACTAAACGTAAATTGCGTTTTCACAAAAACCGTATAAGATATCAATCTAAAAAGTCATGTTTGGATAGCTGAATATTTTGTGACCGCTTTAAAGTTTGTTTGGTGTCTGTAAGTGAAAGTATGAAGGAGCTGAAACTTTTGGCAGAACGTGTGTTTTGAAGCAGGAAAAAGGATGTTCTCATTGACTTCAATGTTAAAAAAAAGTGTCTAAAAGCTTAATATTTTAAAAAGTATAAATAGTACAAAAAAACTTGAAGAAGTCCCATCGTTAGCTGAATGAGACGAACATTTTAAAAGTTAAATGGTCTCAATAGCTGAAAGTATGCAGAAGTTACGCAGAGCCAAAAAACGTACGGAATAAAATTAAGAAGAAGAACTAGAAAATGCATTCCCTGAGGAAAATGCGAGTGGGAATGCTGAATTGCTGAGCCCGCACCAAAGCCATTCACCATAACCACTACACTATCTTTAGGACACACAGCTCCTTTCTCTATCTGCAAAGTAGAGAGTATCCTGACTTCCTGGTCGCCCCTCCCCCCTCAAGAGGTTTCCCCTCCCCCCAGGTCAGTGAGGAGGAATATTGCACTGAGGTAGAAAGCTATTTATGGAAAGAAATTCCATTACAAACGCCTTTTAATTCACAGACCAATACATTAATTACGCCTCCAAACAAAACGTAATAAATCCACAACCGTACATGCGATCGATACAGCGACTTCACCGTTTGAAAGACACGGCCCTTGTGAACGCATCGATATGAAATTTATGTTGATAAACTTAAAATTGTGGCCATGCCAGCGATTTAGAAAAGAGCGTCTTTGTGTGTTTTGCAGGAAAATTTTTAAAATTTTTAACATGGACGGTCAATGAGAGTGGTTTTGTCACTCTTGTCCTTTAGAAGCTCCTGGAACTAAAACTAAAATACGTATCACAAAACTGATCACATTGCCTGAAACCAGACAAGCATACCTACGTTTTGATATATAAATTGTGTATGACAAGTAGATCTTGTGGGCGTGAGAGCAATTTGTTCGCCCTTTTTTTAAAGATAATTTTTGTTTTCAAAGATCTCCACTCTAAAGGTCACATGACACACTCTAAACCTGCTCCATAGGATTACATTATAACCGATAAAAAAATCACTAAACGTAAATTGCGTTTTCACAAAAACCGTATAAGATATCAATCTAAAAAGTCATGTTTGGATAGCTGAATATTTTGTGACCGCTTTAAAGTTTGTTTGGTGTCTGTAAGTGAAAGTATGAAGGAGCTGAAACTTTTGGCAGAACGTGTGTTTTGAAGCAGGAAAAAGGATGTTCTCATTGACTTCAATGTTAAAAAAAAGTGTCTAAAAGCTTAATATTTTAAAAAGTATAAATAGTACAAAAAAACTTGAAGAAGTCCCATCGTTAGCTGAATGAGACGAACATTTTAAAAGTTAAATGGTCTCAATAGCTGAAAGTATGCAGAAGTTACGCAGAGCCAAAAAACGTACGGAATAAAATTAAGAAGAAGAATAATAAAAAACGAATATCAATACTGGGAATGCTTATTAAAGCATTCCCACTAATAATAAAAAACGAATATCAATACTGGGAATGCTTATTAAAGCATTCCCACTAACTAGACAATGCATTTCCTGAGGAAAATGCGAGTGGGAATGCTGAATTGCTGAGCCCGCACCAAAGCCATTCACCATAACCACTACAGTATATTTAGGACATACAAGCAGTGTTCCTTCAGTACTTATAAAGCCTAATATCACACAGCTCCTTTCTCTATCTGCAATATAGAGAGTGTCCTGACTTGCCTGGTCGCCCCTCCCCCTCAAGAGGCTTTCTCCACATGAGGTGGGGGAGGAGGACTGCACTGAGGTAAGGAAAGCTATTTAGGGAATCAAAATACCATTAGAAACGCTTTCATCCACACGCAAAATCAGTTATCGTAGCCTTCAAACAAAACGTAATAAATCCACAACCGTACATGCGATCGATACAGCGACTACACCATTTGAAACACAAGGCTTTTGTGAACGCATCGATATGAAATTTATGTTGATAAACTTAAAAATGTGGCCATGTCAGCGATTTAGAAAAGAGCGTCTTTGTGTGTTTTGCAGGATTTTTTTTTAGACTTTTTAACATGACGGTCAATGGGAGGGCGTTTGAGGCACTTGTCCTTTAGAAGCTCCTGGAACTAAAAGTCAAATGCCTATCGCAAAACTGATCACATTGCCTGAAACCAGACAAGCATACCTACGTTTTGATATATAAATTGTGTATGACAAGTAGATCTTGTGGGCGTGAGAGCAATTTGTTCGCCCTTTTTTTAAAGATAATTTTTGTTTTCAAAGATCTCCACTCTAAAGGTCACATGACACACTCTAAACCTGCTCCATAGGATTACATTATAACCGATAAAAAAATCACTAAACGTAAATTGCGTTTTCACAAAAACCGTATAAGATATCAATCTAAAAAGTCACGTTTGGATAGCTGAATATTTTGTGACCGCTTTAAAGTTTGTTTGGTGTCTGTAAGTGAAAGTATGAAGGAGCTGAAACTTTTGGCAGAACGTGTGTTTTGAAGCAGGAAAAAGGATGTTCTCATTGACTTCAATGTTAAAAAAAGTGTCTAAAAGCTTAATATTTTAAAAAGTATAAATAGTACAAAAAAACTTGAAGAAGTCCCATCGTTAGCTGAATGAGACGAACATTTTAAAAGTTAAATGGTCTCAATAGCTGAAAGTATGCAGAAGTTACGCAGAGCCAAAAAACGTACGGAATAAAATTAAAATTAAAACTAGAAAATGCATTCCCTGAGGAAAATGCGAGTGGGAATGCTGAATTGCTGAGCCCGCGCCAAAGCCATTCACCATAACCACTACACTATCTTTAGGACACACAGCTCCTTTCTCTATCTGCAAAGTAGAGAGTATGCTGACTTCCTGGTCGCCCCTCCCCCCTCAAGAGGTCCCCCCCCCCAGGTCAGTGAGGAGGAATATTGCACTGAGGTAAGGAAAGCTATTTATGGAAAGAAATTCCATTACAAACGCCTTTTAATTCACAGACCAATACATGAATTACGCCTTCAAACAAAACGTAATAAATCCACAACCGTACATGCGATCGATACAGCGACTTCACCGTTTGAAAGACACGGCCCTTGTGAACGCATCGATATGAAATTTATGTTGATAAACTTAAAAATGTGGCCATGTCAGCGATTTAGAAAAGAGCGTCTTTGTGTGTTTTGCAGGAATTTTTTTTAGACTTTTTAACATGACGGTCAATGGGAGGGCGTTTGGGGCACTTGTCCTTTAGAAGCTCCTGGAACTAAAAGTCAAATGCCTATCGCAAAACTGATCACATTGCCTGAAACCAGACAAGCATACCTACGTTTTGATATATAAATTGTGTATGACAAGTAGATCTTGTGGGCGTGAGAGCAATTTGTTCGCCCTTTTTTTAAAGATAATTTTTGTTTTCAAAGATCTCCACTGTAAAGGTCACATGACACACTCTAAATCCCTTCCATAGGGTTACATTATAACCGATTCCATTTTCTGAAAAAATCGCTAAACGTAAATTGCGTTTTCACAAAAACCGTAAAAGATATCAATCTGAAAAGTCATGTTTGGATAGCTGAATATTTTGTAAACGCTTTAAAGTTTGTTTGGTGTCTGTAAGTGAAAGTATGAAGGAGCTGAAACTTTTGGCAGAACGTGTGTTTTGAAGCAGGAAAAAGGATGTTCTCATTGACTTCAATGTTAAAAAAAAGTGTCTAAAAGCTTAATATTTTAAAAAGTATAAATAGTACAAAAAAACTTGAAGAAGTCCCATCGTTAGCTGAACGAGATGAACATTTTAAAAGTTGAATGGTCTCAATAGCTGAAAGTATGCAGAAGTTACGCAGAGCCAAAAAACGTACGGAATAAAATTAAAATTAAGAAGAATAATAAAAAACGAATATCAATACTGGGAATGCTTATTAAAGCATTCCCACTAATAATAAAAAACGAATATCAATACTGGGAATGCTTATTAAAGCATTCCCACTAATAATAAAAAACGAATATCAATACTGGGAATGCTTATTAAAGCATTCCCACTAATTAAAATTAAGAAGAAGAATAATAAAAAACGAATATCAATACTGGGAATGCTTATTAAAGCATTCCCACTAATAATAAAAAACGAATATCAATACTGGGAATGCTTATTAAAGCATTCCCACTAATAATAAAAAACGAATATCAATACTGGGAATGCTTATTAAAGCATTCCGACTAAAAATGTATTTCATTCATTTAAAAACAGCAAGTCATACATGTATAGCAAAGATAGAAGTACATTCTAAATACTGTACAGTTCAATTACTGAAACTTTTGCATAGAACCTATATGGTCTGTATTAAAATCAGTCATCAGCCTGGAAAATCTGTGCTGGTATTCTCAACACCTTTTGCACGTTCAAAACCTTGCTTCCTCAGGAGAAGCAGAGAGAATATAGTTGTGAAAGCTGTGGCCAAATTCCACCTTGATATGATAGTATGGCAAGCAGATTATTAAAATCAAACGTCTTCCAAGTATGTACAAAAAGGAAAGGCCAGGATGAAACAGCCCACAGGTCCACTGTTTTGTAACCGGGAGTTGTGGATACGCAGGGTGAGGGAGAGGAAGTCAAGCACTCCCAGGCAGTGGCGGCCCGTCCATAGGGGGTGCCCGGGCACCGCCCCCCCCCTCCTGTAGTCACAAAAAAAAAAACGGCCCCTTTAAGAAAAAGAAAATGTTTAAATATCAAAAAATCCTTTACCAAATGCACTATGTGGCGCCGGCCACGTGCATTATGGGAAGTGCCACGTCCATGCAATCAAAAGATTGCAGACGCGGCGCTTCATTTGCGGGCTTTAGTACCGCCTTGTGGCGCTTACGGAGCCGCCACAGTGTCTGCCCGGCGCTTATAGTATCTATTACTACAGCCGGGCAGATTGATTGACATCTAGGGCCATGATGTCACTTCCTGTTTTGTCTCTCTCATGCGCCCGAGAGAGAAGACAGGAAGTATGAGGAGCAGACTCCTCCACAGCCATGGCTCCACCAAAACGGTAAGTGCACTGCAGCTGCCCCTCTGTTGGATTTTCATCTCTACGTAGAGGTCGTCGGCGGCATCCCCCCCGCCCCCCTCCCCCGCATATTATCTTAACAAATAATGTCATTTTTAGGGGGAATTTCAGTGGCACAGCAACCCCCCCTTATCATCATAAAAAAGAATGTCATTTTCAGGGAGAATGTCGGCCGTTTGTCAGCTTGAAAAATAATGTAACTTTCAGGGGGGATTTCGGTGGCAATACCCCCCCCCCCCTTTATCATCTTTAAGAAAAATGTAATTTTCGGGGAGAATTTCGGCGGCACAAACCCCCCCTCTCAGCGGCACCACAATTGATGGATTGATGGGACAGGCGCTGCTATTGATGGGGCAGAGGGTGCCATTGATAGGAGAGAGAATGTAATTGATGGGGCAATCACTGTAATTGATGGGACAGTCGCTGCAATTGATGGGACAGTCACTGCAATTGATGGGGCAGTCGCTGCAATTGATGGGGCAGTCGCTGCAATTGATGGGGCAGTCGCTGCAATTGATGGGGCAGTCGCTGTAATTGATGGGACAGTCGCTGTAATTGATGGGGCAGTCGCTGTAATTGATGGGACAGTCGATGCAATTGATGGGACAGTCCCTGTAATTGATGGGCCAGTCGCTGTAATTGATGGGCCAGTCGCTGTAATTGATGGGGCAGTCGCTGTAATTGATGGGGCAGTCGCTGCAATTGATGGGGCAGTCGCTGTAATTGATGGGGCAGTCGCTGCAATTGATGGGGCAGTCGCTGCAATTGATGGGACAGTCGCTGCAATTGATGGGACAGTCGATGCAATTGATGGGACAGTCACTGTAATTGATGGGACAGTCGCTGTAATTGATGGGGCAGTGGCTGCAATTGAGGCAGTTGCTGCAATTGATGGGACAGTCGCTGCAATTGATGGGACAGTTGATGCAATTGATGGGACAGTTGATGCAATTGATGGGGCAGTCGCTGCAATTGATGGGGCAGTCGATGCATTTAATGGGGCAGTCGATGCATTTGATGGGGCAGTCGATGCAATTGATGAGGCAGTCGATGCAATTGATGGGGCAGTCGATGCAATTGATGGGGCAGTCGCTGCAATTGATGGGGGCAGAGGCTACAATTGATAGGGGCAGAGGCTGCAATTGATAGGGGCAGAGGCTGCAATTGATAGGGGCAGAGGCTGCTATTGATAGGGGCAGAGGCTGCTATTGATAGGGGCAGAGGCTGCTATTGATAGGGGCAGAGGCTGCTATTGATGGGGACATGCGCTGGCTGCAAGTGATAGGGAGAGAGGCTGCATTTGATGTGACTCAGGCTACATTTGATGTGAAACAGGGCTGCATGTAAGGAGGGACTCCGCTGGGGACACGTGAAATAAGGAGGGACTCCGCTGGGGACACCTGATGGCATCTGGTGGCAGGCGACACGCTCGGGGCTCCCACTGATTCTGCATTATGGTGAGTTGAATGGTTTCATTTTATATTACAATGTAATAATAGAAATAATGCGCTTCAATCATCCTGACACCATAACAACCATGGTGCCGGGATGATTGAAGTATCTTTATCTGCTGATTGTTAAACTTTCTAGAATGCACATATTTCTATTGTTGTGTAGAATCTGGGCCTGTTCTCCCTCTCTCTCCCTCTCTCTCCCTCCAACCCTCATTAATCTCGGATGCTAATCACACCACCTTAGAGCTACGCCCACTATTTTTATGAAACCACGCCCATCTCCACCAAGTGGGAGGGTTTAAAAAGGAAGGGCGGGGTCTGGCGCCCCCCCATCCTAAAACTTTACCAGCCGCCACTGCTCCCAGGGTAAGCCCCCAGATGTGAGTGACAGATCCAAAAAGAGACACCCAAATCCTTATTCAAAAGCCACAGAAAGAATCAACCAGCCTGGTCCCATCCACAGATACTTGACATTGATGTGTTTGGTTCTATGATGGACCCTTTCTGATTGCGTGAGCTTTATACATCCCAGGTGTCTACAAAAGTGGGAAATGGTTTTGACATGTCTATCCCAATGTCTACAAAAAGTCAGCATCCACATATCCAACATATTCCAGTGTCAGCTCCTGCTTGGGTCTGGTTTCTAAAGCGTTAATAAGAGCAGTATATGTCTCTGGAAGGCTGCAGAGGAGCAGGGCAACAATATGGTTATCTTTGATGTCCTCTCCGATGGCGTGTAGCTACTCTATGATCTCTAGCATAGCTTTCTTGTGATCAAACATTTGCTGGCCTTCTTCTAGTCTCATCTTGTACAATGTTCTTAGTAAAAATAGCTTGCTGTTGATGCTTGAACGCTAATCTAATTTTTGTAATGAAGTCCACATACCTTTGGCCATTTTCTCTGTTTTGTAAATAAGCTTGTCATCTTCCACTAGTAAGCTTATAATTGCTTTTGCCTGTCTATCCTTCCTGTCCCAATCCTCTGTCTCTCCGTTTGTGGGTCTGACTTGCCACAAGTCATCCTTGTTCAGACGAATTTGTAGTTAAATCCTCCACAGCTGGTAATTGGCACTGTTCAGCTTTGCAATTGCAAACGTCACATCTGAACCACTTGCCATCTTTCTGTAGCTTGTATACAGTACTCACTGTACTCACAGTGGCAGAGTTCTCTTTCCAGTGCCTGGGTGCGTTGCGTGTGCCTGAAGCTATAACCTGTTACATAGTTACATAGTTAGTCAGGTTGAAAAAAGACACAAGTCCATCCAGTTCAACCACAAAAAATAAAAAAACAAAATAAAAAACACAGTAAAATCCTATACACCCAACTCCATACCCACAGTTGATTCAGAGGAAGGCAAAAAACCCCAGCAGAGCATGATCCAATTTGCTACAGCAGGGGAAAAAATTCCTTCCTGATCCCCCGAGAGGCAATTGGATTTACCCTGGATCAACTTTACCTACGAATCTTAGTACTCAGTTATATTCTGTACATTTAGGAAAGAATCCAGGCCTTTCTTAAAGCAATCTACTGAGCTGGCCAGAACCACCTCTGGAGGGAGTCTGTTCCACATTTTCACAGCTCTTACTGTGAAAAAACCTTTCCGTATTTGGAGGTGAAATCTCTTTTCCTCTAGACGTAAAGAGTGCCCCCTTGTCCTCAGTGTTGACCGTAAAGTGAATAACTCAACACCAAGTACACTGTATGGACCTCTTATATATTTGTACATGTTGATCATATCCCCCCTTATTCTCCTCTTCTCAAGAGTGAATAAATTCAGTTCCTCTAATCTTTCCTCATAGCTGAGCTCCTCCATGCCTCTTATCAGTTTGGTTGCCCTTCTCTGCACTTTCTCCAGTTCTCCGATGTCCTTTTTGAGAACTGGTGCCCAAAACTGAACTGCATATTCCAGATGAGGTCTTACTAATGATTTGTACAGGGGCAAAATTATATCTCTGTCTCTGGAATCCATACCTCTCTTAATACAAGAAAGGACTTTGCTCGCTTTGGAAACCGCAGCTTGGCATTGCATGCCATTATTGAGCTTATGATCAACTAAAACCCCCAGATCCTTCTCCACTACAGACCCCCTCAGTTGTACTCCCCCTAGTATGTATGATGCATGCATATTCTTAGCCCCCAAGTGCATAACTTTACATTTATCTACATTAAACCTCATCTGCCACTTAGTCGCCCAATTAGACAGAGCATTGAGGTCGGCTTGTAAATTGGAGACATCCTGCAAGGACGTTATTCCACTGCATAGCTTGGTGTCATCTGCAAAGACAGAAATGTTACTTTTGATCTCAGACCCAATATCATTTATAAATATATTGAAAAGTAAGGGTCCCAGCACTGAACCTTGGGGTACACCACTGATAACCTTGGACCATTCAGAGTAAGAATCATTAACCACGACTCTCTGAATTCTGTCTTTCAGCCAGTTTTCTATCCATTTACAAACTGATATATCCAATCCTGTAGACCTTACCTTACACATGAGCCGTGTGTGCGGAACTGTATCGAACGCTTTTGCAAAATCCAAATATATCACGTCCACAGCCACGCCTCTGTCCAGGGTTTTACTTACCTCTTCATAAAAGGAAATCAGGTTTGTCTGACAACTTCTGTCTTTCATGAATCCATGCTGTCTGCTGCTTAAATAGTTTTTTTCCAGCAAGAACTCATCCATGTGGTCTTTTATTAAACGTTCCAGTATCTTCCCAACTATAGAAGTTAAACTAACAGGTCTATAGTTACTTGGTAAAGACTTTGTTTCCTTTTTAAATATGGGCACCACATTGGCCCTGCGCCAATCCAGTGGTACTATTCCTGTCTTTAATGAGTCCCTAAATATTAGATACAGTGGCTTTGAAATGACAGAGCTCAACTCACCTAGGATCCGTGGATGGATGCCATCAGGTCCAGGTGCTTTATCCACCTTTATTCTGTCTAAATATTTCTGGACCATATCACTTTTGAGCCATTGTGGATTTGAGGCTGTGTCACTCCCACCCCCATTTTGGACATGAGCTCCCCCATGCTCCATTGTATACACAGAGCTGAAGAAAACATTTAATAAATTTGCCTTCTCTTTGTCCCCAGTCACCCACTCTAGATTATTTTGTAAGGGGCCTACATGCTCAGACTTCACCTTTTTACTATTAATATATTTAAAGAATTTTTTGGGGTTTGTCCTACTATCTTTTGCAATCTGTCGTTCGTTTTGAATTTTTGCATCCTTGATTTCCTTTTTGCATATCCTGTTATATTCTTTGTAACATTTAAACAACACTAGTGTTCCTTCATTTTTATATTTTTTAAAAGCTACTTTCTTATTGTTTATAGCTTTTTTAACTTTGACCGTGAGCCACATAGGTTTTATTTTTAGCCTTTTAAACGTATTGCCCATGGGAACATACTTTGCAGTGAGGTTCCACACAGTCTTTTTGAAGAATTCCCATTTCTGTTCTGTGTTCAGCTGTGCCAATAGTCCCTCCCAGTCCAAGTCCTGGAGAGCAGCCCTCATCCTTGGAAAATTTGCTCTCTTAAAATTTAGTGTTTTAATATTTCCTGTATGTATTTCTTGCTTATAGTTAACATTAAATGAAATCATGTTATGATCACTGCTACCCAGGTGTTCCTTTATCTGAACATTAGTAATAAGCTCTGCATGGTTTGAGATTATCAGGTCCAACAGGGCATCATTCCTAGTTGGGGCCTCAATAAACTGCACCATAAAATTGTCCTGCAATAGGTTTTTAAATTTTTGTCCTTTAACTGTCCCAGAAGTGCCATTAATCCAGTCAATTTCTGGGTAGTTAAAATTCCCCATTATTATCACCGTCCCAGACCTTGCAGCCCTTTCCATCTGTGCAAGGAGCTGAGTCTCCACCTCCTCATTAACATTGGGTGGTTTATAACAAACTCCAATGATTAATTTTGAACTACGCACATCTGTATGCAGTTCCACCCATAATGCTTCAGCCTCATCACACTCTCCATCAACCAGGTTCTCTTTCACGCTTGCTTTGAGGTCACTTCTCACATAGAGACAGACCCCTCCACCTTTCCTTTTTACCCTGTCTTTCCGAAAGAGAGCATAGCCAGGAATATTAATAGCCCAGTCATGTGAGGATTGAAGCCAAGTTTCAGCAATACCGATTACATCATAGCTCTCCTCATGCACCAGAGCTTCCAGCTCACCTGTTTTGCTTGGCAGACTTCTGGCATTGGTGAACAAACACTTAAATGTATTGTTACATTTTTCTCTGGTGTTTTTCATATAATTTATAGTAGTACAAATGGCACTATTATTTCCAATGGCTGTTTGCAACATGGGAACTTTCTTGTCACCTGCCATAACCCTTCCCCATCTATCCCCATTCCACTCTCAATTAATGTCTGACCACTAACTGACCTGTCTGCTCGATGTAATTCTAATTCACCCTCCCCCCTCAATCCTAGTTTAAATACTCCTCCAGCATTCCCATAAACCTCTCCCCCAGCACAGCAGACCCCCTTCCATTCAAGTGCAAACCGTCTTTAGCATATAGGTTGCACCCCAATGAAAAGTCAGCCCAGTGCTCTAGAAACCCAAATCCCTCCTTCCTACACCAGGTCTTTAGCCATGCATTCAGCTCTCTAATCTCCCCCTGCCTTTCCTGTGTTGCGCATGGCACAGGCAATATTTCAGAGAATATCACCTTGGAGGTCCTTCCCTTCATCTTGCAGCCTAGTTCTTTAAACTGATTCTTAAGGAGCCTCCACCTTCCATGTATACTGTCATTGGTTCCAACGTGGACCAAGACAGCTGGGTCATGCCCAGCCCCTCCCAGTAATTTATCCACCCGGTCCACCACATGCCGAACCCTGGCACCAGGGAGACAGCAAACCATTCGATTGAAGCGATCCTGGCGACAAATTATTCTATCAGTCCTTCTGATTATAGAATCCCCTATTACCACCAACTGTCTAGGCCTACCTGCACTCCCCTCCCCACCTCTACTAGATGGGTTGCTCTCCCGGCTGTTAGGGGTAGCAGTAACATCTAGGGCTGCCACCTCTGTGTTTGCCACCTCCACATCATCACCCAACTTGGCAAATTTGTTTTGATGCACAAATACAGGACTGGCCTTCCCTTTCTTCACGCCCCTTCCACTCCCTCTAACTGCATTAACCCATCTCCCTATCTGATAATCCTGACTTGCCCCTCCACCCCCCACATCAACCTTACTGACCACTTGCTCAGCGAGCAGAGGACCCCTTTCAAGGTTGTCATTTCTACCCAGTGTTGCAACTTGCTCCTCCAGATCTCTAATACGAGCTTCCAGAAGGGCAACCTGCTCACATCTGTCACAGCGGTATCCATCTTGGAGCTGTTGCACCAATTTTGCATACATGTGACACGCTGTGCACTGAGCAAAACCTTCAACCCTGCTAGCACTCATTTCCCAGTTACAATATAATTACTTGTATGAAGATTAAGATGATACTTACAGTTTTAGAAGACTCCTGTCTTAACCCTTGTTTTAAACTCCTGGTTTTTAACTCTTCCACTTGTATTCAAAAAATTCCACTTCTGATCAGAAATTCCACACCAGATCTCAGCAAGGAGTCAGCTCGTATGGAGTTTTTACAGACACTTATATACTCACCTGTTAACAATTAGACACTCCCCTGTTAACAATTAAACACTCCCCTTAATTAGCAGAAAGGAAAAAAAGAAAAATAAAGCTGTTTAAAAAGTGTCAGAGAAAAAAAGACAAACAATTGAACACTTGCAGCAGAAACAGTTAAAAGCAGCTAAAAGCAAATCCTGGTTTTTAACTCTTCCACTTGTATTCAAAAAATTCCACTTCTGATCAGAAATTCCACACCAGATCTCAGCAAGGAGCCTGTTGTCAGAGTATTGAAATCATATGCTGGAAGTCTCATATACAGCAAAAAGGCTTTACTTTTATGGAGAATTAGCTGAACATATCTTTACAGCATGTCTTTATCATGGAACAGGAAGCAGGAATATAAGAGAACACATACACTGAGAAAGATAACACTTCCTCTGATTACATAAAGGGGTGCCAAACTGGTGGCCCTACAGAACTAAAAGTTCCATCACACCTCTGCCTGTGGGCAGAGGCGGCTCTAGGCTCTGTGAGGCCTTAGGCAAAACTTGACATGGGGCCCCACTCACGCCCATGATGGGAAAAATAATTCAAGGACAAGAGGCCTTTTCCCCACAACCCTGGCTGATGGTTGTGGGGGTCTGCAGGCAGGGGGCTTATCGGAATCTAAAAGCCCCCTTTAACAAGGCGGCCTCCAGATCCTGCTCTTTAATAACTACGGGGCGGGGGCCACCCGGTGATGTCACCTGGTGAACCCCCCCTCTTGTGATGTCATTGACTGAGGGCATGCTGGGTCATTGCCGTCACAAGGGTGGGGTCACCGATATTCACTGGTTGTTAGGGATGCTGTCGGCTCTGCTCCTGAGTCATGGCTCTTAATGCTGCCTGAGTACAGCAGCATTAAGGTCCCTCAAAACTGGTGTAATGGATTGGGTAAGTTAGGCGGCCGCAAGGCCCCTGTGAGTGCGAGGCCTTAGGCGACCGCCTAATTTAAGAGCTGCCTGTGGGAGTCATGCATGTAACTGTCAGCCTTGCAATGCCTCATGGGACTTGTAGTTCCACAACAGCTGGAGGGCCGCCAGTTTGACACCTGTGTAAAATCCATACAGTATTGTCAGTTTATTAGCAGCCATGCTGTTGTTCTTTTCAACAAAAGACACGCTAGTGTGCATGCTAGCCTTGAAGCTGGCACAAAAACGCTATTATAAATGGTTTTCATCCAGCGTTTTTTCCATTTTTTTTTTGCTATCAGCATGCATCTTACACTGAAGCACAACTGATTGGCTCCTTGTGCTGCTTCTCCCTCCTAAAGTCTAAACTCTGTTGTACTGGGACTGAAAAGGCTTATGCCAAATCTAATTCTGGTACTTACACTGCTTGCATTTAATAAAATAAAATATGTATTAATAAATACAGAGCTGTATTCATTTATGTCTTTCATTTCTGCATGGAGTTCAGTTTTAAACCTATGTTCTTCGACTTAGATATATTATTAATATTAGCAGTGGTAGCTGTTCGAATGACAATTCCTATTTAGTGTATAATACAGTATACTGTACTTGATCATTTTTTGCTGGTTTATGTGATATAAAAACTTGTACATGCACTTTGCTTTTTTTTTTTTTTTTTTTTACAAATTTACAAATCTCAGCAGGATTTAATGAGCCATAACCATCCATGTTTTACTTTATAAATGTATGTCATGATAGTTCATGAAAGTAACCCCTGACATTTAGTAACCTGTCTTTCCTGGAACCCCACTGACATCTAATGTTCTAACAGATGGCATTATCTAAAAAGAGATAGCGTTTGAGTGGGTTACATCACAGGGCACCTTCTTGTTTCCCACACTTCTTGCCTAATTATCCAGCACAGCAGCTGAAAACTTTCAAACAGGAAGCTGTTTACAGATAACACTTGTGACTTCTTGAGCTGGAGAGCTGAAGGCATCTTTTTCAATTAAGATCTGTCAGGCTTTTGTAAACAGCGGCTATGGGGTCCTTAGGCATTGCAAGTCAGAGGACAGTTCCAGTCCCAAGCCTCAGGGGAAATACAAGGTAAGGAAACTTTTCACTAACTTCTGTTCATCTTTTCTTAGTCTTCTTAATAGCAAGAATAGTGACAATATTTTCAGTTTTGTTGGATCATACCCCATATGACCAAACGTTTGTGGACACCTGACCATCACGTTTGATGGAAATCCTGTTTCAAATTCTGTCTCAAAACCATAGGCATTCATATGTAGCTGCTTCGCCCTTTTTGGGTGTAACAGCCTCCACAAGATTTTAGAGTGTGTTGTGGAAATTTGTGCCTAGTTCAGTGTTTCTCAACTCCAGTCCTCAAGGCGCCCCAACAGGTCATGTTTTCAGGCTTTCCATTATTTTGCACAGGTGATTTGATCAGTTTCATTGCCTCAGTAATTACCACAGCTGTTTCATCTGAGGGAAATCCTGAAAACATGACCTGTTGGGGCGCCTCGAGGACTGGAGTTGAGAAACACTGGCCTAGTTAGCCGAAAGAGGATTTCTGAGGTCAGTACGGTTGTTGGGCGAAAAGACCTGGCTCCTAATCAGCATTCCAATTCATCCCAAAGGTTTTTCCTATGATTGAGATTTGGACCCTTGTGCAGGCCATTGGAATTCCTCCATGCCAAAGTCATGAAACCACGTCTTATGGGCCTGGTTTGTGCACCTAATGCACACGATCGGAAATTCAGATGAAAAAAGTCAGACGGAATTTTTTCATCGGATATTCCAACTGTGTGTGGGCCCCATCAGACTTTTTTCCGTCGGAGTTTAGAAATAGAACATGTTTTATTTTTTTCTGATGGAAAAAAATCCTATCGGAAATTCCGATCATCTGTGTGAAACTCCAACGGAGAAAAAAACATGCATGCTCAGAATCAAGTCGACCCATGGTCGGAAGCATTGAACTTCTTGTTTTACGTCACCGCGTTTTGGAAGGTCGGAATTTGGTCTGACAGTGTGTATGCAAGAAAATTCCATCGTATTTTATCACATCGGAAGTTCCCATCGTGTGTACAGGGCATAACTCAATACTTTAGAGCAGCCTTTCTCAACTTTCTTGTCCTGGAGGAATCCTTGATAACATTTTGACTTCTCAGGGAACCCCTGCTAAAAATGATGGCCCGGATTCACAAAGCACTTACGTCAACATATCTCCAGATACGCCGCGTAAGTGCAAATATGTGCCGTCGTATCTGTGCGCCGTACCCACAAACTAAGATACGCCTAAAAATAGGCTTCATTCCACCGACGTAACTTGCCTACGCCGGCGTAGAGTGGGCGCATATTTACGCTGGACGCATGTGGCGCTCCCATTGATTTTCGATTCAAATATGCAAATGAGGGAGATACGCCGATCACGAACGTACGTGCGGCCGACGCAGGCTACGAGTGGTGCGCGTAAGTTGTACGTCTGGCGTAAAGTTAAGCTCCAAAAAAGGAGGTGTAACTCAGCAACAGACGTGAAAAGGGCTGCACCAAGGAATACAAGCCGGCGTTTTACGTCGTTTACGTTGGACGTGAATATGACTAGGCGTAGGTTAAGTTCGTAGGCAGTGATCCGGCGTATCTTAGGCAGTTTTTCCAAAGTGTTTGTGAGCATGCGCACTGGGATGCGTCCACGGGACGGCGCATTCGCCGTTCGTTATACGTATCTGTCCGGCGCTCGGCCCATCATTTGCATGGGGTCACGCCTCATTTGCATGGCTCACGCCCACCTACACCGGCTTACGCCTAGGAAATGCAGCACAGTTTTGGGAGAAAGTGCTCTGTGAATTCCATGCTTTCCTCTCTGCGCTGCGTCAGGGTAGCGTACAGGAGATACGCTACGGCGGCATAAATGTGCGCCGCTGTCTGTGAATCCGGGCCGATATATCTATGTTCCAAAGTAAAATGGCATTCAATAAGCTGCTAATGGTTTTAAAGAAATATTAGAGATAAAGATATTTTTGGTGTCACTCAGGTAATAATAATAGTTACCTAGAATATTTAATAACCAGAGCAGATTATTTTTACATTGCTGTCTTGTCAATAATAATCATGAAGGTTAAAGTGGTTGTAAACCTATATTTGCAATTTTTACCTATAGGTAAGCCTATAATAAGGTACGGTAAATATCTCCTAAACGTGCGCTGTTTAGGAGATATTTACTCTGTACTGCGCCAATGTCTTCGGTGCATGCACTGTGAAGAAACGGCCCTCCGAGCCGTTTCTTCACTAGCGAGTGCCGCGACTGGCGGCTTGTGCGCAGGAGTCACATCACGCGACTCCGGGCCAGTCACAGAGCTGGAGTCCGGGGGCCCAGAAGGAAAAGGGGAGAAGATGGATGTGGCCTCCAGCGGTGACAGCTTGTGCTTCGTTTTGCAGGTAAGTGCCACATAATAGGCTAGTATGCGATGCATACTAGCTCATTTCGCTTTTACTTTGCAGACAACAAAGGAGGAAGTAAAACCCATAAGGGTTTACTTCGTCTTTAAAACAGAGTTCCACCCACTTTTACAACTTTATCTTAAAGGAAAGACCACCCCTCCACCACTTGTTTTTGGATAACTATTTATTTACATTTTTTTGTTTCTTACCTTTTCTGAATTACTGAGTGTACTTCCGTCCTACCTCGGCCGCGGCCCAAGGTGTAATTTCCTCCTGCTTCCCCGCTGCTTTCTGGGACCTGTGTGTGTCCCAGAGGACAATGGGGTCATTCAGAAAGCGCTGCGTGACTCGCGGATGTGCAGTGGGAAACCGGTTGTGAAGCCTGAAGGCACGGTTTGAAAAATTTGCTTGGAATCTAGGAGCCAGCTAAAAAAGTTAGGAGCCAAAAACCGCACCCCGTCCCGCCAAGCTCGCGCGCAGAAGCAAACGCATATGTGAGTAGCGTCCGCATATGTAAACGGTATTCAAACCACACGTGTGGTATCACCGCGATTGGTAGAGCGAGAGCAATAATTCTATCTCTAGACCTCCTCTGTAACTCAAAACATGCAACCTGTAGAATTTTTTAAACGTCGCCTATGCAGATTTTAAAGGGTAAAAGTTTGTCGCCATTCCACGAGAGGACACAATTTTGAAGCGTGACATGTTGGGTATCAATTTACTCGGCGTAACATTATCTTTCACAATATAAAAAAAAAATTGGGCTAACTTTACTGTTGTCTTATTTTTTAATAAAAAAAAGTGTATTTTTTTCCCCAAAAAAGTGCGCTTGTAAGACCGCTGCGCAAATACGGTGTGACAGAAAGTATTACAACGACCGCCATTTCATTCTCTAGGGTGTTAGAATAAAAAAAAATGTATATAATGTTTGGGGGTTCTAATTAGAGGGAAGGAGATGGCAGTGAAAACAGTGAAAAAACACATTAGAACTGCTGTTTTGCTACGTGTAATGTAATGTAATGTAACCTGTAATGCCAACGGCCACCACAAGATGGCGCCAGATCACAGAAGGAAGCTGAGGCCTGCAGAAGGCCGCAAAGCAGTGGCCTCAATTACCGGCCAGCCCGCGCCGGCTGGTAATTGAGGCCGTGGCTTTGTGGCCTTCTGCAGGCCTCAGTTTCCTTCTGTGAAGGCCGCAAAGCCGCGGCCTCAATTACAGGCGGGCGCGGGCCCGCTGCGATCGCGCCCCTCGCCGGCCGGTAATTGAGGCCGAGGCTTTGCGGCCTTCTGCAGCCCTAAGCTTCCCCAGGCGCCAGGTCACAATTTCTTGTCGCAATTGCGACCGGGTGTCCGGAAGTCAGCGGCTACAGTGTTTGTAGCTGCTGACTTCAAAAATAAAATAAAAAAATTGTGGCTGGAACACCACTTTAATAATAACTACCAGAAAATAAAGACTGTGAAACTGTACTGTCCCCTTTTACTAGATAGAACACACTATTACCTTTACAGTTAGGGTAAAAAAGTATTTGATCCCCTGCTGATTTTTCACACTGACAAAGAAATGATCAGTCTAAAATTTTAATGGTAGGTTTATTTTAACAGCGAGAGACAGAATAACAACAAAATCCAGAAAAACGCATCTCAAAAAAGTTATACATTGATATGTATTTTAATGAGTGAAATAAGTATTTGACCCCTTCGCAAAACATGGCAATCACTGAGGTCAGACATTTCTTGTAGTTGGCCACCAGGTTTGCACACATCTCAGGAGGGATTTTGTCCCACTCCTCTTTCCAGATACTCTCCAAGTCATTAAGGTTTTAAGGCTGACGTTTGGTAACTCGAACCTTCAGCTCCCTCCACATATTTTCTATGGGATTTAGGTTTGGAGACTGGCTAGGCCACTTTTGGACCTTAATGTGCTTCTTTTTAACCCACTCCTTTGTTGCCCTGGCCATGTGTTTTGAGTCATTGTCATGCTGGAATACCCATCCACGACACATTTTAAATGCCCTGGCTGAAAGAAGGAGGTTCTCATCCAAGATTTGATGGTACATGGCCCCGTCCATTGTCTCTTTGATGCAGTGAAGTTGTCCTGTCACCTTAGCAGAAAAACACCCCCAAAGCATAATGTTTCCCCCTCCATGACGGTTTTTCAGGGCCGTCTTTACCGCAGGGCAAAAGGGGAAGCTGCCCAGGGCCCATTCATTGTTGGGTGCCCAAGCTGCCCCTAGTGCCCGCACTGGCTATACTCGGCAACTGTCAAAAATCAGAGCCCCGATCGGCACATCGCTGATCACTGTACCACAGTGTAATGGATTGCTGTCTCCGCACAGACTGAATCTCTGCCCCTGTACCTTCCCCTACCTCACTCGAGTCTCTCCCCCGGCTTTTGCATGCGCTCTCCTGAAGGGACATCCGTGAGGCGGACTCACATGGCTATTGATATTTGCATGGGAGGGATCGGGATTTGCCCGACCACCTATGAGATTGTGCCTGACGTGATGAGGGTGATGTGATAGCAAGCAGAGGGAGCTGAGTCCTGACCTAGTATGTCTGGACTCTGAATTTAAACTCATCTACAGTAGAAGTACATCATGGATTAGCTTGCAGGCACCTCTATGCTAAGTCTGATTAGTTACTGCAGCTTAGCATAGAAGTGCTGCATGTTAGCTGACAATGGGAATAATGATATTCACTGCCTCCAGGTTTATACTGACCCTTGTTGTGTGTCCTCTCAGACCCTGTACTGTGCCCTCCCAATCCCCGTATTGTGCCCTCCTGACCCCTGTACTGTGTTCTGCAACTTCTGTACTCTTCCCTCCTGACCCCCACACTGTGCCCTTCTGACCCCCACACTGACCTCCCTGGTGTGGGCCCTTCTGACCCCTAAACTGGGCCCTCCTGACACCTGTACTCTTCCCTCTTGACCACCCTGGTGTGCACACTCCTGCCCCCCTGTACATTTCCCTCACTCCCGCACTCTCCTGAAATCCTTTACTGTGCCATGCTGCCCCCCCCCCCACTGTTTCATCTTGGCTACCCATCCTCTGCC
This sequence comes from Rana temporaria, assembly GCF_905171775.1. NCBI lineage: Eukaryota > Metazoa > Chordata > Amphibia > Anura > Ranidae > Rana > Rana temporaria. Next base: position 95,839,016 of record NC_053492.1, on the reverse strand, counting down.
CTTGTGACACTTAGTCTTCTGCCCTGCTGATTCCTGTACACTGTTCTTTGCTCTAATGATCTCCATACACTGCGCTACATCCCACTGACACCTGTACACCATTTCCCCCTTTCCTCTACCCTACTATTCTTTGTACACTGCCCTACATCTGCCGCACTACGGCTCACACAAATCCAATATCACTGCAGGGTGGATGGAACAGGAAGGGCCTCCGGGCTGCCACCGGACAGTGAAGGGGAACTGTCCGCAAGTGTCCTTCCAGATATCCACTGGGTAACTCCGCCAGAGCAGGCTGCAACTCAGCTGCAGCTCTCTCTGTAACAGATCCCCTGCATGCAGATCCATGCTGGTCCCAAGAGAGCGCGCCAGGCCTTAAGCCTTCCCTCTTAGAGTCCCTCCCAGTGGTCTGCTCTTCTTAATCAGTAAACTGGTAGTTGTAGTTTCACATATTACAGCCAGAGGGTAAATCCTATCTGTATGGACTACATGTCCCAAAATGCATTGCTCTGCCTTGTCTCTAATTAAGAAAGTAACAGGACATCCCACACTGGAACACTAGAGGGAACAGCTTCCCCTAAAACAATGCTACACTTCGTCTTCTGATTGCAGAAATAGGTATGTATCCAGCTCCTGGCTACATTTGATACGTACCACCTACCTAAACATGGTTGGTGTACACTCCTTTATGGAAATGATAATCCCTGATGACAGTGGCCTCTTTCAGCAGGATATTGTGCCCTGTTCATGAATGGTTTGAGGAACACAAATTTGGCCTCCAAATTCTCCAGAACTGACTCTAATGCCACGTATACACGATTGGAATTTCTGCTGGAAAAAGGCAGACAGAATTTTTTCATCGGATATTCCGACCGTGTGTATGCCCCATTGGACTTTTTCCATCGGAAATTCCGACAGACTTAGAAAGAGAAAGTTTGTTCGTCTGTATGGAATTCCGACAGAGAAAAAAAACACGCATGTTCGGAAACAATTCGACGTATGCTCGAAAGCATTGAACTTCATTTTTCTAGGCTCATCGTAGTGTTGTACGTCACCACGTTTTTGACAGTCGGAATTTGGTGTGTCCGTGCGTATGCAAGACAGCTTGAGCGGAATTCCTTCAGAAAACCCGTCGAAGTTTATTCCGACGGAAAAAACAATTGTGTGTACAGATCATTATTGAGCATCTGTGGAATGTGCTGAAAAAACAAGTCTATTCAATAGAGGCACCACCTCGCAATTTACAGAACTTCGTGCCAGATACCACAGCATATCCTCAGAGGTCTAGTGGCATGGCATCCATGCCTCGATAGGTCAGGGCTGTTATGGTGGCAAAGGGGGACCTACTCAAAATTAGGGTGGGTGGTCATAAAGTTATGACTGGTAGGTGTATAGTATATTCAAACAAGAGGTGTTATATACAATGTTTTAATGGAGTGTAGTACATCTTTTTCGAGGCTGTTTTGTTTGCTCTGCCATGGGAGCTGGCAATCCATCGGTACAAAGCCATCCCCAGGACTGGGGACATTGAGTGCTCTTCTGCTTTCAAAACCTATGTTGAATTTAGCCTAAAGAAATGATCAGGGGAATTTATAAATTTAGGCTGCAATCTTACAATAAATCTGATTTATGGTTTCAGTTTTGCAATGCCTTGCTGTATAATAAATCTTTATCAAGTGCTCTACTTTGATTTATTATATATTTTTGGTATGCATCTTGCATTGTAGTTCTAAAATGTGATGTTTGATTCTGTGACTGCAAGCCTACATGTGCGTACTACTATCTACTAGCACTGTGCAATTAATTGTAAAAGATAAGCCGGACAGACATAAGGAATTGAATAGAGAAAATCTTAACGCTTTTTAGGAATGTACTTGCAGTTTGGGATTTGGCCATGACATTTTCTGTCCTTGGAAGTGTAAACTTTTCAAGTTGAGTTTCTGTAATCACTTTGGCTGTTTTATACAGTAAATATAGTAAAAATACAGTACATGGAGTTTTGTGTGCTAACATGCAATATGGCATGCACTGTTGTGTGTAGATTGTGTGTTTAACCACATTTGCGAATGAAATGTTTGTAAAGGTTTAAAAAAATAAATAAAATTATATACTTACAGTGCCTTAAAAAAGTATTCATACCCCTTGACATTTTCCACATTACAATCAAATATGTAAATGTATTTTATTGGGATTTTATTTGATAGACCAATACAAAGTGGCACATAATTGTAAATGCTGGAGGAGACTGATGCTGGTAACTACTTAGGCCCCGTACACACGACCGAACATGTCCGCTGAAACTGGTCCGCGGGCTCTTTTCAGCGGAAAGTTTGGTCGTGTGTACAAGGCCTTAGATGTATTATTGTGGTCTGAATAATAATCTCAAGTTCACCTTAAGTGGTTCCCTACTGGCTCACGTAGATTTACTGTGGCACACTGGCACCGATGCACTAAACCCCTTATGGGCACTGGGTCTCCTTTAAGAGCTGCCAGAGGGTCCCGATGTGTGTGGCCTGCAGGCCCGAGAGCCAGCATGGGGATTTCTGTGTGTAAACACACAAATCCCTGTTCTGTCAGGGGAGAGGAAACAGAGCTGTTGTTCCTACTAATTGGAACAACAGCTCTGTCTCCTCCCCCAGTCAGTCCTAACCCCATACAGTTAGAACACATCTAGGGAACACACATTTAACCCCTTGATCGCCCCCTAATGTTAGCCCCTTCCCTACCAGTGACATTTACACAGTAGTCAGTGCATATTTATAGCATTGTAAAAAATGTCCAATCTGTCCGTGGCAATAAAGCAGCACTGCTAAAAATCGCAGATCACTGCCATTACTAGTAAAAAAAAAAAATAATCATAAAAATGCCATAAATATTTCCCATAGTTTATAGACACTATGGGCCAGATTCAGGTACATCTGCAGCGGCGTAATGTATCGCATTTACGTTACGCCGCCGCATGTTTTACGGGCAAGTGCTTGATTCACAAAGCACTTGCCTGTAAAGTTGCGGCGGCATAGCGTAAATCCCTCCGGCGCAAGTCCGCCTAATTTAAATGATCCGGGTAGGGGGCGTGGATCATTTAAATTAAGCGTGTTCCCGCGCCGAACGTACTGTGCATGCTCCGTTTTGAAATTTCCTGCCGTGCTTTGCGCGAAATGACGTCGCACTGACGTCATTTTTTGAACGTCGACGTGAGTTACGTCCTTTCCTATTTACGGACGACTTACGCAAAAAATTTTTTTAAATTCGACGCGGGAACGACGGCCATACTTTAACATGGCAAGTCTAAATATAGGCCACAAAATAGCAGCTGTAACTATACGCCGGGAAAAGCCGACTAGCAACGACGTAAGAGAATGCGACGGCCGCGCGTACCTTCGTGGATCGCCGAAAAAGCTAATTAGCATACCCGATGCGGAAAACGACGCAAACTCCACCAAGCAGGGGCCGAAGTATTGCACCTACGATCCGAAGGCGTCCGAAGCCGTACGCCTGTCGGATCAAAGCCAGAAGCCGTCGTATCTTGGTTTGAGGATTCAAACTAAAGATGCGACGCGGCAAATTTGAAAGTACGCCGGTGTATCAGTAGATACGCCGGCATACTTGTACTGTGAATCTGGCCCTATAACTTTTGCGCAAACCAATCAATATACGCTTATTGTGTTATTTTTACAAAAATATGTAGAAAAATATATATTGGCCTAAACTGACGAGGTCATTTTTTTAAATATTGGGGATATTTATTATAGCAAAAAGTAAAAAATATAGTATTTTTTTTCCAAAATTTGTCGCTTTTTTTTTGTTTATATCCCAAAAAATAAAAACCGCAGAGGTGATCAAATACCACCAAAAGAAAGCTCTATCTGTGGAAAAAAAAGGACAGAAATTTTGTTTGGGTACAGCATTGCATGACCGTGCAATTGTCAGTTAAAGCGACGCAGTGCCAAATTGTAAAAAGTGCTCTGGTCAGGAACGGGGTAAAATCTTCTGGGGCTGAAGTGGTTAAAAAACAAAAAACTAATAAATGCACATTTTTTGCAGGTAAATAATGGGCATTTATTATTTTTCTCTAGGAACCTGGAAACCATTGCACCAGTGATCAGCAGACCATGCAGGACTCCTGCAGACAGTCAGGCCCCGTACACACGACCGGATCTATCCGCTGGGATTGATCCGCGGATCAGTTCCAGCAGATAGATCCTGTCGTGTGTACGTCCGAGCGGACATTTCCCAGTGGATAAAAATCCAGCCGACGGATTCCCAGCGGATAAAAATTTCTTAGCATGCTAAGAAATCTATCCGCTTGAATCCAGTCTAGCGGACTGATCCGGTCGTCTGTACAGACTCAGCGGATCAGTCCGTCCGCTCCCATCCCTCGCATGCATCGTAATGATTTGAGTCATTACCTTCAGGGTCGCGCACGTCACCGCGTCATCGTCGCGGCGACGGCGCGGCCACGTCACCGCGTATTGTATTCCGCTGGGATTTCGATCTGATGGTGTGTACAGCCATCAGATCCAAATCCGCCAAATCCGTTTCCAGCGGATATCCTCACGTGTGTACAAGGCCTCAGTGTGAGCTGCCTGCTTCGACTGCTTGTACCTCATACGGGCAGGACGAATCAATGAACTAACACAGCGCTCAACAGTGCCGTGGTAGTTCATTGATTGGTAGGACAGAGGTCTCAGATTGCCAAGCCAATGCAGGAGCGCAAGCATGTTACATGTTCCACCCTAAAAACGGGTGGAACATGTAACATGTTTTCGAAGCTGAATTTATCCTTTAAGATAAATTAACAATATATTGGGAATAATATTTAATTATTGCAGGTAATGATATAGCACCTACAATCTGTGCAGCAGTTTACATTGTGTTTGTTTACAAAACAAACCCTTGAGGAGCTTACAACCTTAAGGCTGCATTCACACCTAGGCGTAGGCAATAGCAGCGTTTTCCGGCGTTTTTTTCCGGCGTTTTGTCGCGCATATTCATGCTAATATGCGCGTTTGCATACAGCATTGTCCGACGTTTTTGTACTTTGACGGGTTTTTTTTAACCAATAGGAAAAACTATCATCTTTTCATCACTTGTTGCTATGTTGGTAGATTTTTTTAATCTTCTGCATGGGCGACAAGTTCTATTGACAAAACGCCCGTAGCAAACGCCCGTTGTCGCGCAAGTCGCTTGAATCGAGCGTTTCCATTACTTTCTATGGGAAATGGAAACGCTCAAATACGCGCATATCGGGTCCGGAACTTTTATTGACTACATGCGATGCGCGTCAGGCGCATCGGCGTTCAGATGTGAACCATGCCCATAGCTTTACATGTATTTTGGTCCCTCTGGCGTTTGTGCGCTTCGCGCTACAGGCGACAAAACGCCAAGGTGTGAATGGGCTCTAAATTGGGAATAAACTCCCTTGGTTGACTTTTACCTATAGGCAGTGCCGATCCTGACCTCCCTGGGGCCCTAAGCAAAATGACATGTCACATTAAGGATTAAAGTTGTGAAGCGGGGGGAGGGGTGTTCTGCTGTCGGAAATGACATCCTTCATTAAAGTGAGAAGCGGGGGGTGCTGACTTCTTACCTCTTCTCCCATGCAGCCAGCGAGTTGAGGGGTCGAAAATGACTTCTGACCAGGCGGGGCCTCTAGTAATATTTGGGGGGCCCTCCGCAGCTTTGCGGGGCCCTAAGCGGCTTGCAAAGTGAGCCTATAGGGTGGATCGGCCCTGCCTATACTGTAGGTAGGCCTATAATAAGGCTTACCTATGGGTACAGTAAATACAGTATCTCCTAAATGTGCACCGTTTAGGAGATATTTACTTCTGAAGCCCCGGGTGACGTCACAGGCACATGCACTCTGAAGAAGCATACCATTCCCTCAGAGCTCTGTCTTGTGAACAGTCGCTCCCATGCACATGAGCAATATCATCGCAGCTCGTCCAATCATAGGACTGGAGGTCGCCAACCCGGAAGGAAGACCGGGTGAAGATGGAAGCCCTGTCAGCGTTGACAGCGCGCTGCTGGAGTGCTTCGTTTTGGTAAGTTTCACATAATATTATTATAATTAGAAAAAAAAAAATCTTTGGACAGGTGTCAATTAACCTACCAGCAGGCCTCTGCAGTGTAGGAGGAAACCCACACAAACTTGGTTGAGATTTGAAAAGCAACCCTATGATTCAAGATAGAAGGGCTTAACCACTAAGCCAGTGTGTAGTTTTCTCTTTTATAAGTTGAATTAGATGGACTTGTGTCTTTTTTCAACCAGACTAACTATGTAACTATGTGGTTTCTTTAAGAAAGTAAAGTATAAAGTGTAGAACACACTCCGTGTCCTTGCCTGTACAGCAATTTGTCCATTTAAATTATTCTAAAATGTTGGCAGCTATGAAACGGATGCAGTTAAATATTAGCTGATCACTGGCCAACAGTTGGTTGATCTTGGACATTGTTCATTGACTAATAAAAACGATGTTCTTGTATTTACTCTGTATATTCGTATGTACTGGAAAAATAACGACTTTTCTCACATTTGGATGGCATCACGTTTTCCTGTGCATATGTGCCTGTTATTGCTTATTGCGCTATAAAACTGTTTTCCAGCCACATGTGCATGTACATACATGTACATACATGTACCTGGGGTGGTGGGTGCAACTTTTTTTTTTTTTTTTTTTATTACAGGTTTTACAAGTTAACAGTACATAACAGAGCCTATTTGGGCATACCCAGGCTCAATTGTATAGCAAAAAACAAACAAATAAACTAACAGAAACAAAAGCACAATTAAAAACAAGCAAGCTAAAATCAAGGCAGACTAAACTATCGAAAAGTTGATACGCTCTAAACGCCCAGGGGTGGACTGACAACTCATGGGGCCCCCGGGCAATAGAATATTATCGGGCCTCTGGGCTTACAGGTGGCCACCACGCCAGGAGGCAGGGCAGCTAAAATCTCAGGATTTTCACATCAAAAGCATGTCGGATTCGGACATATAAGGGACAGATGTAAAAAAAAAAACACATAAAAACATAAATACCTGGTTTTATTGAGCCTGGCAACCCTGATGGTGCAGTGCCCGAGGGTCCCAATGGTCAGTCCGCCCCTGTATACGCCAATGCAGGCTAAAAAATTTGGATTCTTATTGGCCACTCTCTCTCTCTCTCAAACATCCTACAGCGATAACTCGGCAATTTATGAAAATACACACTCTACCATATCTTATGTGTCAGGAAAGACTCCCTCTAATGAAGCATAAATGTAGAGTTGTACAACAATAAATAACGTTAATTACCTATCCAAGTGTTAACTAGTCATCCGAAGAATCAGCATTAGTATAAGTGGATTGCACCCAAATGTTCCACACTTTGACATTTCTTGACACAACCTCTAGACGGAAAGGTGGTTTTGTATGATGGCAGGGCTGAACTGACCAGACATTTCCATAAGTTAATTGATGGTGTGGAGGAGGATTTCCATTGCATGACAATGGCCTTGCGTGCATAATAAAGTAGTTTCCCCAAAATAGTTCTAACTGCTCGGCTAGGAGTCAGTGGATCAACAAGCCCCAGCAAACATATTTCTACCCTCAATGGAATGTGAACCGTAGTGACTGTCCGAATGAACGTGGTAACCTCATTCCTTGGGTGCTAGGTTTACCTTATGGGGTACTTGGAAAAACATCTCTAAAGGACATCAGGTTTCAGCAAATGATACATTTTTCCCATCACCGAGGACGTACTACTGAACAAAATTGGGTTTAGTTTCTGACATTGTTCTTTATCAGCAGTTGCTGGCGCTGGTTCTGTATTAGCCATTCTTGTGTGGAGCTTTTTAGAATGTTTGTGTTATATTTTTCTCAAGTCAGACTTATAGTTTCTCGTTCAACAAAGATCACCCTATCTGCTGATTGGAGAGCTCTAGCTCTCACTTAGCAGGAAATGTGTTGGACCGCTACAGAGAAACCACTGCTTCCACACAGAGAGCAAGAGTCCTACTCTGCAACATGTTACAGTTCCATTAAAGCTGGATTCACACTATTGCCGAATGCGACTCACAGCAGGGGTCCGGTGTGTCCCTGTTCACTGTTTCAGGTCCGATTTCAAACACAATTTTTGTGCTGAGTATGTCCGGTCAGTTCCTACCCTGTCTAGCTTTAGGCGATCCCTGAAAACAAACTTATTCATCAAAGCCTATCCTACCTCCACCTGAACTGTACCCAAGTCATCTCCATCAGATCATCCCCTGTAGCTATTACCTTTTTTGCCACCCCCTCCTACTTTTTGATTGTAAGCTCCATGAGCAGGGCCCTCCTATCCCATCTGTATTAAACTGTATTGTGAACAAACTGAAAAATTCTGAAAAATACTGGAAAAAAAAACCTCAATTGCAGCTTCACTGTGCCATCAATTGCAGCCATTGTGTCCATAAAATTCAGCAACTGTGCCCGATAAAATGCAGCCACTGTGCCCGATAAAATGCAGCCACTGTGCCCGATAAAATTCAGCCACTGTGCCCATAATATGCAGCCTCTGTGCTCATCATATGCAGTCTCTGTGCCCATAATATGCAGCTTCTGTGCCCATCATATACTGCCTCAGTGCCCGTCATATGCAGCCTCTGTGCCCATCATATGCAGCCTCTGTGCCCATCATATGCAGCCTCTGTGCCCATCATATGCAGCTTCTGTGCCCATCATATGCAGCTTCTGTGCCCATCATATGCAGCCTGTGCCCATCCTATGCAGCCTCTGTGCCCATCATATGCAGCCTGTGTCCATCATATGTAGCCTGTGTGCCCATCATATGCAGCATGTGCCCATCATATGTAGCCTCTGTGCCCATCATATGCAGTCTTTGTGCCCCCCCCCCCCCCCGGCGAGCTCCTGTGTCCTATACGGTGTCCTGTCCTCCCATGTGTGTCTTCTTCTGTCCCATTGGGCATCCAATCAGGGCGCTTATGCCTTTAGCCAATCAGGTGACAGGTAGTAGACCCACGCTCTCAGTCTCTTCCAAATCCTTTTTTTTTGTTTGTTTCTGTGATCCAACTTTTACATGACTGTTCCTATTAGGTCCGCCTGTCAGTTTTCCATTTATCCCTATGAACCGGGGGGGTGTAAACGGACTTGTATCTATTCAAACCCACCTACTTCTGATCCGATACTGTATCGCCCAAAGGATCTTAATAACGAAACTGATACATTGCAATGTGATTTGCGTCAATACAAAATGAATGGGCGCAAATCGCACAGCAAAGAATCGCATGTGATTTGAACAGGAATGTGGTGTGATTCCTGCCTGAATCACATGTGGTTTCCCCCAATGCTACTGTGTGTGTAAAGAAAGGGATTAAAGTGCCATCTAGTGGGAAGTTTAAAAAATGTTAGAACTCACAATACATATCTGGTCACATGCAAAATAATCTACATCCACCGATGGTAGAAAATCAGGGCTGCTGGAGGTGCTCAAAGGGCTGGAGGAGAAGTTTCAGGGACCCCATGGGTATGTGGTGAAAGTGATGTCAGCTTGGGGGTGAACCACCACTACATCTTTACCAGCCTTGTGAGCACCTCCAGTGGCCCTGATTTGCTACTATCAGCGGACCGGGACACCTATGTAGATTATTTTGCATGTGGTCAGAAATGTACTGTAAATTCTAACATTTTTTAAACTGCCCACTAGATGGCACTTTAATCCCTTTCCACGCGCAGACGCGCACACACACACAAGCAGTGGGGTAAATCAAATGCGATTGAATTCCTGTTCCAATTGCATGTGATTCTTTACAATGCGATTTTCACCAATTTTATTTTGTATAGACGCAAATCACAGCACAAAGTGTCGGTACTCAGTATGGCTGAGTATATGACCAAAAGTATCGTTGTACTTGTACTTGATGATAAAAAAAAATGGTATCGGTGCAAACCTCATAAAAACAAACAAAAGGGGATCCGTCCTCCTCCATGTAGGTGGATCAGATCAGAGGGATTCAGGTGTAAATGGACAGTGGAATCTGTTTACACTCAGCCACCCATAGAGCAGAGCAGCCTCTGTCCGTGACCACTCTCTATAAACTGAGTGGACATGGACCTGTCATCTGCCCGCTCTGCTCTGATCAGCAGGGGACCTTTGAGAGGATCCCCTGCTGATCCGAATGGAGTCCACCCAGTGTGAAAGGGGTTAGAAATTATGTTTGATCTCCATGGTCCTACTGTATGTAGGAGTGTAGCCACCATGTCTTGCCCACTCCTGAGATGGACTATGGATTATGGGGTTTGGAGTGTGCATAGGAAAGTAAACATGACTGCAATTCCGAGCTGTGCGATTTTGACACAATTTCAGGGAATGCCTGTGTAAACTTGAGGTCTATGGACCTCAACTCGCACTACTTTGAAGTCGGTGCGACTTGAAGTCGCACAGTTATGAATGGAGGAAAACTAGGATTGGAACTTTAAATGAGGCATATGAAAAGCATACACCTCCATCCCTGTTGGTTAACTACTTGCCGACCAGCCGCCGTCATTCTACGGTGGCAGGTCGGCTCTCCTGGGCGAGAGCCTGTAGTATAACGTCGGCTCTTTGAGCGGCCACTAGGGGCGCGTGCGCGCCGCCGGAGGCGCGCGCGCCCCCCGCTCGCTCCCGACTCCCGTGCGTGTGCCCGGCGGGCTCGATCGCCGCCGGGCACCCGCGATTGCTCGTTACAGAGCGGGGACCGGGAGCTGTGTGTGTAAACACACAGCTCCCGGTCCTGTCAGGGGGGAAATGCTGATCCTCTGTTCATACAATGTATGAACTACTAGTGGATGTGTATAGATTTGGCCCTATAGATGTCTTTGAGCTCCAAGGTTGGTTTGGTTGCCCTTCTCTGCACTTTCTCCAGTTCCCCAATATCCTTTTTGAGAACTGGTGCCCAAAACTGAACTGCATATTCCAGATGAGGTCTTACTAATGATTTGTACATGGGCAAAATGATATCTCTCTCTCTGGAGTCCACACCTCTCTTAATACAAGAAAGGACTTTGCTCTCTTTGGAAACCGTAGCTTGGCATTGCATGCCATTATTGAGCGTCTGATCTACCAAAACCCCTGGATCCTTCTCCACTATGGATCCCCCCAGTTGTACTCCCCCTAGTATGTATGATGCATGCATATTCTTAGCCCCCAAGTGCATAACTTTACATTTATCAACATTAAACCTCATCTGCCACTCAGTCGCCCAATTAGACAGTGCATTGAGGTCGGCCTCCAAACTTCCATGCTGCATCTGACATTTTTTTAATACTACAGAAAAAGTAACAGGAAGAATGCAAAAACCCATTTTATAGGAGAAACACGAGATCCCAACTGGTTGGGAACTTATGACCGGTGTTCTCAGCCCACCAGACTCCACCTATAACTATAATATCCTTTTTGGGTGCGCCAACCCTTTAATAAAGTGGATCTTTAGTAGCAGTTTTCATATGAAGTCTTTCCCATTCAGTTCTGCATGTCTTTGCTCTTGTGCGGCTTCCTGCCTGGCCACCGTGACACAAGCTTTCTCTCATTTGAAAAACATTTTTGGGAATCTCGGCTTAAATCTTCTTTTTTGATGTGGCTCCAGTTCCTGCAGTCAGCAGTCAGTGTTTGCTCAGTTCCATCTTTGTGTTGTGCTTGGAAATCACTGTGGGTACAGATCTCAGAAGAAAAAGTTTCTTTCCTGTACCTCTATGCAAATATCGCTGTAGGAGCAGAGAACAAGAGTACAAACCTAAGAGAGCAATAACAAAAACGTGAAAGTCTCCGCACAGCCAGCTATTTGTCCAGCTGACGGTGGGAAGCACAGTACACCCCGGACACCTGCACATCTCTGCTCTATAACAAGACGCCAGCGGGACCACCAATACCATTTTCTCTGCTTTCTTGTGTTTGGTTAAATGTGGCCATGGAGAGATCGGGCTGATAGGTACGCCGGTTGGACCTCTTAGATGCGCTATTCTGTTTGTAAAGGTAAGAGTTCTCTTTGGTCACATAAGAAACGGTCATAAAAAAAGACAGCTTGAACATGCAGCAGTTCACTATTAAAGTATAGCTAAAGGCAAAACTTTATTTTTACATTTTGGATAGAGTGTAGAGGGTGTAACATCTGTTAAACTTTTATCGCCGTCTGTGCCCCCGCTAGGGAGATAAATCCTCTCTATTTGTCCTGTTTACCATTATCACTGAGAGTGAAAGTAAAAGGAAATCCCAAATTTTAGGTTGTCACCAGGACAGGAATAGAGGCAAAATCTTCCAATGGGGACGCTAGTTCTAGTTACAGGAAGTGAAAAAAAATCTCCCCAATGGGACATAGATGGCAAAAAGACTTTCAGGGGTTGCAACCCTCCCTTACTCTATCCAAAATGAAAAAGCAAGTTTTGTCTTTAGTTGTACTTTAACAGTAAAATTATGGTATATATACAGAATGTACAGTATATATACAGTCAGTGGTCAGATTAACATTACAATACAGGTTTAAGTCCCCTTTCTAAGTTGTGCGACTTTAGATATCAGAGTCGCAGGACAAGTCGTACCCCACGATCTCCAATGATAACCATTCATATCTGTGCGACTTCAAGTCAGTCCCTGTACTACTTTGGTCCGACTGTGATGCAAGTTCCCTGAAATCGCAGTAAAATTGCGCGACTTTCAAGTCGCGGCAGTGTGAAAGGGGCTTAAATTAAGTGTATGTAAACCCTAATTAATAACTTCTCTTATTTCTTTATCATTCAATAAGGGACATGGGGGTTATTTATGAAAGGCAAATCCACTTTGCACTACAAGTTCAAACTACAAGTGCAAAGTGCACTTGGAAGTGCTGTAGATCTGAGGGGGACTTGCAAGGAAAAGAAAAAATAGCATTTTAGCTTAAACATGATTGAATGGTAAAATCAGCAGAGCTTCCCCTCATTTCAGATCTACTCCTCAGATTTACAGCGTCTGCACTTCCAAGTGCACTTTCAATGCAATTTCAAGTGTAGTTTGCATCTGTAGTGCAAAGTGGTTTAGCCTTTTTCATAAATAACCCCATAGTATATTATATAGTTATAGTTAATTATCAATAATCAGTATCAATAATAATACTGCCAAATACTACATATCCACCCTGTGTTCCTTAAAGGGTAACTAAAGGGAAAAAAAAAATTTGTTTAAAATAACAAATATGTTATCCTAACCTCCAACGTGCAGTTCGTTTTGCACAGAGTGGCCCCGATCCACGTCTTCTGGGGTCCCTCGGCGGCTGTCTCTGGTCCTCCCCGCACAAACTACACACGTTCATGCAAGAAAGCTTGCATTGTGTGTAGTCCATGCGGGCGCGTTCCCCTGATACAGCAATAGGCCATAGCCGCTCACTGTATCACTCGGCCCCGCCCCTCGGCTCGCAGCGTCACTGGATGTGATTGACAGCAGCGCCAGCCAATGGCTGTGCTGCTCTCAATCCATCCGCTCTAGCCAATCAACTGCCAGGCTGAGCGGCGAAGAGGATCTCGGGACAGAGCGCGGGACTTTCGAGGGGTCAGGTAAGTATAACGGGGGGCCGGTATACTCTTAATTTTTTTTTTACCTTAATGCATAGAATGCATTAAGGTGAAAAAACTTTTTCCTTTACAACTCCTTTAAAGGATTTTTACTGTAAGTACAAAAATCCTGTTTTTACTTTATCGTTCAATAAGGGACCAATTGAATTTCATAGACAATAGGCCAGGGGTAGGCAACCAGTAGCCCTCCAGATGTTGTGGAACTACATTTCCCATGATGCATTGCAAGGCTGGCAGTCACAATAACTCCCAGAGGCATGATGGAACTTGTAGTTGTACAACAGCTGGAGGGCCCCAGGTTGCCTACCCCTGCAATAGGTAGTATTACTCAACACATTCAATGCTATATGCCTTAATGGACTTCAAGAAACAGAATTGACAGACAGGGTCCATGCACACTGGCCTTTAAAAACGCCAGTTCTCTTGCCAGAAAAAAACACCAATTTTGAGCATTTTTTTTGTACTAGTCTGTATATGCAGTAAAATAAACTTGTTATACTCACTATGGAACCTAAGGGGTTAATCCTCAGCATTGTGTAAAAAGACTGTTTGATCTGGTCTTGGATCCTCCCCTTCTTCCACTGTCCCCAATACATCTCATGATAATACAGAGCCTTAGGGGCACTCTGCACATGCATAGTTTGGTGTGTATTGATAGAGAGTTTTTTTTTTCTTGGGATGGTGCATGTGATCAGCACAGCGCCAATCAGCACTGTCCAGACAGAGGGCCAGGGGCCCTGCAGCCTTATTAGATCAGATCAGGACAGTCAGGGTAGAACGAAAACTCCTCCTACAAGATTTTACTAGACACTAATAGAAGTCACAGGACTGCTATATACTGCTGATGAGAAAAGGTATTTAGCATTATATATTTACTAAAATAATTGCATTTGCATGTTCTGTGTACAGGGGGAGACCAGATATAGTGAATGCAGGGTCCTGGGTTTAGTAACACTAAAAATTGGCCACAAATTGTATACAACCCAGTGGGTGGATAAAGCCTGCCTTTTAGATACACAAAGCCACAGGTTTTCACTGTGCACCATTACAACCTTCTAGCCACCGGCGTTCTAACAACCAATGACATCATCAGTTGATAAGTAGGACGTCAGACACCTGCACAGCATCCTTGTTTTCCCTTCCCCTGCCCCTCTCCATAAGCACTGGGGTCACATTAGCTGAGTGAGGGAGAAGAAAAACACTAGAATACTAGTCAGTACCAGTGTGCAACGGTGTATTTGCTTTGGAAGAATAAATCCCCTCTAATGTTTGGTGTCCTACATTTATGTATGTTGCTGCATTACGTAATTAGTTTATTTTTTTTACAACATTCTTGGGGTGCCTCAAGATTGTGCATTATTTTAAAGGGTGACTGAAAAAGGGTTTAGAAACACTGCTCTAAACGACCTAATGTGCATGGACCCATAGGATAGCAGTAGTTAGTTAGTACAGGAAAAATGCCAAACTCCTCTAGCCAGTGTGCATGGTCCCTCAATAAAATAAAACAATCCTGTTTTTCTTTTTTTGGTTTGTTAAATATACCATTGATCGATCTTTTATAAACAATTCTTGTTGATCCTGCCAGAAATCCTATAAGCTGATAACTTCCTGGTGCTCTTTGCCTGTGGTTCAGTCTTTTCAGTTACAATCATTCCAGATATCTCTGAGGACTACAGAACCTCTCCGCTCTCATTATGTTATAAAGAAGAGGAGGGGAAGGTGCTCTGTAGTCCTGCCCTATGGTAAAAATGCTGCTCCTTCATACAGTAGGTACAGTACAGTAAGGCAAGTTCACCATTCAAAAAAAAAAGAAGATACGTAAAAAAAAAAAAAATAATACCACCGCATCTAAGGACTTGTAAACTGCAATATATTACAATTTAATTCTCAGATTAGATATGCTTTAAAGTGGTTGTAAACCTCTGAAATTAAAATGCACATTACACAGCAGGTGATTGACAGCCTCAACTGTGCATGTGTCCCTATATCTATAGCTCCCAACTGTTCCTGATTTCGAGGGACTGTCCCTGATTTGGGGCAATGTCCCTATCTGTCAAAAAGTATTTTCCTGCGCTAAACATTTCATCTGATTTCTAAATTGCTGCATTTGTAAATTCCAAAAGCCAATATAAAGAAATAGTGATGGTAAAAAAAAGCACTTGTGGGTTTAAAGCGGAGCTTCACCCTAAAGTCGAACTCCCGCTGATCGGAACCCTCCTCCCTCCGGTGTCACATTTGACACCTTTCAGGGGGGACGGGGGTGCAGATACAGGTATTTGCACCCACTTCCGGCCACAGTCTGCGGGCAGGACGTCACCTCCCGCCCCCCCCCCCGTTGTGTTCTGGGAACACTCGGCTCCCAGAGCACAGCCGGAGCCAGTCAGCAGGCGCAGCGTGACTCGCGCATGCGCCTTAGGGAACTGGGCAGTGAAGCTGGAGCGCTTCACTTCCTGGTTCCCTCACCGAGGATGGCGGGGGGGGGGGGCAGCAGAGTGACGAGCGATTGCTGGTCCTCTGCTGCGGACGGCAGCTGCAGTATTTGTAGCTGCTGGCTTTTAATATTTTTTTTTCAGCGGAGCTCCGCTTTAACCAATCTTGTTTTTTTGCAGAATTCTCCTTTAAGGGGGTGTGTCAAGAGGGTGTGTACTATTCCTGCATACTTTTGCTGATGGGTGTGCCTCGTTCCCATCTCAGAAAGTTGGGAGGTATGCTATAACTGAGTGTGGAGAAGGGTGTCTCCATTCTTTCCAATAAGGTTTCAGATTACACTGAACTCTCCACTCATGCAGTGCGATGTGTAACATCGGATCCCTGCCCCCTACCTTCTGGAGCCAAGAGATAGCCTTTAATCTGTTTGTTTAAGGCGGCTGTAGAAAGGAGAGGACAACAGATAAACAGGTACAACTTATGGAGGATTTGTTTCATGTGTTTTACCTGAGGCGTGTCACTTAAGTGGTTATATTGTAAAACCTGGTATACACAGGTATTTTTTTTTTTTCGTTCAACCTGGCGGGCAGAATGAAAAAAATAAAATAAGGGGCTTGCGAGGAGCTTGCTGTACTAAGTATGCAATTTTAGAACAGCGATCTGCCTGCTGAGTTATTGTATTATGACGGGAGGAATGCCCCCTTCCACCAGAACACACTGGTCAGCTCTCGCAGCCATTTGCTCCAAGTGCTGATCGGATGCCGGTCAGCTGCTAGGTTTCCAGCATGCCTATTGTCCAGAAGCTGGACTCATATATTTGAAGTAAACTTATATTGAAGTAAGGCAGCAATAGTTCACAATAACCTGGTGGGACAGTTACCCAGCTGAGCACACTCGCAGTTCCCAATAACATGAAGAAGCAGGTTCGAGCCGAACCGACAGTGTCTGGTGAGAGGGGACAGAATATTGCCTGGCCTTCTTATTCTCAATTGGGGAGGTATCCAGACAACTGCGATTCTACTTTTTCCCTCCTCATCAGGAACCTTTTTTCCTAATTCTAGTACTGTCTCTAACAGACAGGGCACCTTTCTCCACCTGACGCGACAACCTCAGGGGCCGGGGTTCTTAAATAGACTCTGCTACACCTAAGATGACCAAAGTTACCTGGGCTGCCAGCATCCAATTAGATCTCTGCCCCAGTGACTCAGGAAACCATAGAGGAACCATGTTCTCCATGTCTTCCTCTCCCTCTGCATTGCTGCTGTGGTTAAGCGCCACCTGCAGTGGAGACAGCACACTGCGCCTGCCTATAGGCAAGAAACTACTATTTTCAAAAGAATATGTTAGCAATGGCAGCCAACATATTTATTTTATGACCGGTATCTTGTTAGACTGAACAACATTTAGTTTGTTAAAGTATTGAGTATCATGAACAATAATTATTTTTAAAATAAAATACCTATCTACATGCGCTCCAGTTGCATGACATTTCTCATAGCGTTGCTTCCTGATGGTGACAACAGTGGACCATGCCTGAATAATGTGCATACCTCCAGACTTTGTGAAAGAAAGAGGGATACATTATAACACAAAGTAAACAATCAAAGAACACACCCTTTCCATACCTCCAGTAACACAGATGAATGGATCAATGGTTTTATTAATTTGTTTATTAATTAGCTAAATAATTCTAAAGGCCCATACACACGATCTGACTTTTTGACAACAAATGTCCGACGGACCTGTTTTAGTGGACAATCTGACCGTGTGTATGCTCCATCGAACAAACTTTTTCACTTTTTCATCAGACAAATGTTCGCTTTGAGTGTTATGCTTCTCACTACACGTGACTGAGGTGTATTCAGGCACACTGTTAACTCCTCTCAAACCAATGCATTCCAGTAGGCGCAGAATCCTTTTGAACTTTTATTGGTACAAGACAGAGGAAAACTGTTATGCCGCGTACACACGATCGGTTCGTCTGATGAAAACGGTCTGATGGACCGTTTTCATCAGACGAACCGATCGTGTGTGGGCCCCATTGGTTTTTTATCCATCGGTGAAACAAATAGGAACTTGTTTTAAAATTATCTGTTGGTTAAAAAAACGATAGAAAAAAAACGATCGTCTGTGGGCAAGTCCATCGGCTAAAAATCCATGCATGCTCAGAATCAAGTCGACGCATGCTCGGAAGCATTGAACTTCATTTTTCTCAGCACGTTGTAGAGTTTTACATCTGACACGAACGGATTTTTAACTGATGGTGTCTAGGCAAGACTGATGAAAGTCAGCTTCATCGGATATCTGATGAAAAAATCCATCGGTCCGTTTTCATCGGATGAACCGATCGTGTGTACGTGGCATAACATATACAAACCAAATGCAATTAATAATCAATCATACAACTAGTGCCTCCCTATCTATCTAGCTGAAGACACAAATGATAGACATACCGAAGATGAATCTGGATGGGGGTAGCGTAGAACTCAGCAGTCCATGTGCTTGCTTCCAGGGTGAAAGGGGAAATGAAAAGGATGATGCAAGGTCTGATGGGATTGAAAGTACGGAGGCTTGCATGTACCAAATCTAATAAACTATTCTAAATGACTGCAATGAAATAGAAATAGCGCAGTTATACAAAATGGGCATTAGATGGCAGCATAGATTTCATTTAATTAAACCAAAAGTCAATGAGAAGATTATGAGCCTTATTAATGAAGGCATGACACTCCCCGCCTGGTTTCCCACGGATACCACATATCATGGCACTCCAGAGGAGAGTAACAGAATAAGTTCGGAAACAGGTCTGAGGAAAAGTTTAGGCTGGCCTTGCCTAATGACTTTGAGTTCAACTTTCCTGATGTGTCCATCTTCACTGGGAAACACTTGAGTTATCAGACCCAAAGGCCACTCGTTTCTCCTTGATTGAGAGTCTTTCATGAGAACAATGGCACCATGCTCTAAATTGGGCTTGCCATTTGTTCCTGGTCTGTAGATTAGACAAGTATTGTTTCTTCCACTTGTTCCAAAAGGTGTCAGCTAAAACTTGTACTCTTTTTCCATTGACATCTGTATAAATCCTTTGGGTCCAGATTGACTGAAGGAGCTGTGATCTCCCCAACTTTCTGAGTGAGCAAAGTGGAAGGTGTAAGCAAGAAAGGATCTTCAGGATCATTGGGTATAGATGTCAAGGGTCTGGCATTCATTATAGCTGATACTTCAGCCATGAAGGTTGTCAGAGTCTCATGTGTGAGTTTTGAGTGAGTGAGTGAGAAACTTATATAGCGCAAACAAATGCGAACTTAATCGCCTCAAGACGCTGGCATCCAGAGTTTCTACAGGTCTTCCAGAAGAGGTGGGTCTTCAGTTTTTTCCTAAAAACCTGATGGTTTTCTTCCAAGCGGATGGTCGTGGGTAGAGCATTCCAGAGCCGTGGTCCTTGAACCGAGAATCTACGTTCTCCCTTAGATTTGTAGTGAGATTTGGGGATTTGGAGAAGGTTTTGGTTGGTTGATCGGAGCACGCGCTGGGTGACGTAGGGTTTTATTTTCTCGCTTAAGTATTGAGGAGCTTTACCCTGTGTACATTTGTGAGTGAGGCAGAGAGTCTTGAATGTCACCCGGTCCTGTACGGGCAGCCAGTGGAGGGACCTCAAGGCCGGAGAGATTGGTTCCCACGGCTTTTTACCAGTTACCAGTCTGGCTGCCGTGTTCTGGACGACTTGTAGACGTGTAATCTGGTATTTCAGTAGTCCTAAGTAGAGGGAATTTGCGTAGTCGAGTCGTGAGTTGATGATTGTTCCAACCACTACTGCTGTGTCCTCTTCCGGGATGAAGGGCATGAGTCTACGTAGCATGCGGAGCAGATGATGAGAACCGCTGACGACTGATCCTATTTGTGCATAGTCATGTCTGCATCAAAGATGACTCCAAGACTTTTGACTTTATTGCTTGGCGCAATGGTTTGTCCGAGGATGGTGGGTGGTGACCATGTGGTCCTGGAAATGGATTTCCTATTTGCGTGAAGGGTGAGTAGCTCTGTTTTGGATCCGTTGAGTTTGAGGGAGCTTTCAGTCATCCAATTGTCGATCAGTGTAAGGTACTTTCCTAGTTCATGAAATTGGTCTTTTTTGTTGGTGATTCAAAGGTACAGCTGCATATCATCCGCATAGGAGTGGTAGCACAGGTCCTGTTTGCTGATGATTTTGAGGAGCGGGTGGATGTAAATGTTGAAGAGTACAGGTGAGAGGGGTGATCCTTGAGGAACTCCGCATGTAATGGTCCGTGTTTCTGATGTAAAACCTCCAAGTTTCACGGTCTGAGTGCGATTTTCTAGGAACGATGTGAACCACAGTAGGGCCGAGTCAGAGACTCCTGCTACTTCTTTGAGTCGCGTGAGCAAAATGTTGTGGTCTACCATGTCGAAGGCTGCACTAAGGTCCAGCAGCACTAGGAGACAGGATTCTCCGTCATCTGCTGCTTCGAGAGCGTCGTCCCATATCTTGAGGAGAGCCGTTTCTGTGCCGTGGCCTGGGCGAAAACCTGATTGTAGTGGATCTAGGAGTTTGTGGTCATCCAGATGGGGCTGAAGCTGTTGTACTACTGCTTTTTCCATGATCTTGGAGATGGTGTTCAGGCTTGTTACCGGTCTGCGATGGTTTGGGCCTTTGTGGTCGAGGTTGGGTTTCTTTAGGAGGGGTTTTATTATGCCTTGCTTGAGGGTGCTCGGAACACTCCCTTCCCTGAACGATTGGTTTATGATGTGCGTTATGGTGGGTGCCAAGATGTCAGTGCATTCTTTCAAGAGTTTTGTAGGGATGATGTAGTTTGGTGATGTGTTGTCTCGAAGGCTTCCGATGATGTTTTTTGTGGTATCGATGGTAATTGGGACCAGCTCGAAATTCGTCGATCGTGGACTATTTATGTTGATTGCTTCTTCTTGCTGTATCTGAGTGGGGTTAATGTTTTTTTTTCTGTTGTACTGTTGTCCGAATCTTTTCGATTTTGTCGATAAAAAAGTCAGATGATTCATTACAGAATTCTTGTGTCTCACTTGCAGGGGGCTCCAAGCAGGAGGGGTTCATAGTTTTAGTGACTAGTTTAAAAAGTTCCCGTGGACGGTTTAGGGCTTTTGAGATGGTGTTTGCGAAGTGTTCTTTTTTGGCTTTAAAGATCGCTTTGTGGTAATTCTTGGTGAGGGTTTTGTACCTTGTGTGGGTTTCTATTGATGGGTTCCTGAAGCTGGATGTGTCTAAGGACTCAGTTACTTCTATGTGTACAGCTCTGATGCACATGCAAGTAAACATGACAGCCCAGCGTTTGCTGTTGGCACTGCCTCCTCTGGTTTGACGTGTGATAACAGCCCAAGGCCCAAACACATCAAGACCAACGTTTGTGAAAGGGAGTTCTGTACTGAGTCGGTCTGTAGGAAGGTTGGCCATTTTCTGGGTTTGGAAAATACTACAAAGCTTACGACAGGTGATACATTAGAAAATGGTTTTACTCACAAGTCTCTTGGCTCCCACTATCCAGAGTCCAGCCGCATGCAAAGCTCCTTCCGTGAAGAAACGTCCTTGGTGTTTTGTCTGTGTGTGGTAGTGTTCCACAAGTAAAGAAGCAACATGGTTATTTGGTACTATGACAGGATTGCTTTCACCACTATCAAGTACTGCATTTGAGATGCTCCCTCCAACTCTTAACAGTCCTTCATTGTATATAAAGGGGTTGAGTTTCCTTAGAGGACAGTTCTTTGGAATGCTCTTGTAATTTTGAAGACATTCTAGTGCAAGTGCATAAGTCTCTTGTTGCATACAGTGGATGATTACATTTTTCACTTCTGTGAGCTCATCTACTGTATATGGCTTGTGACAATAATGCCAACCTTTGCAACAACTTTGTCTTGTAGGGTGCCTCTAAAGGATCTGGCTATGCAAACCAAGCAAGCTGTAGCTCTTTGTAAGGACTTCCAAGTGGAGAATTTATGGAAGCACTTGGATCCCAACAGTTGGTTAGAAATTGTTGTATGTAGCGTGGAAACCTGAGGACAGATATCTGAGTCAGATTCAGGTTCTAACAGTACATATGTCTCCCTTTCTGGAGTGGTAAGCACTCGCTTGTACAGGAAGGGTGGTCCTGTAAGCCATGTAGTGTCTTTGAGACGGGATGCTGGCACAGACCTTGTGGCATGATCTGCTGGGTTATGATCAGTTGAGACATAACGCCACTGGGTGGGCTGTGTAGACTTCCTCATTCTTAGGATTCTGTTCTGTACATAGACATAGAATCTCCTACTTTCGTTGTAAATGTAGTCCAACACCACCTTGCTGTCTGTGTAGAACTCTGTGTCCTCGAATTCTAGATCCATCTCAGATGTAATAAGTTCTGCTAGTTCTACTGCTAGTACAGCAGCACACAGTTCCAATCTTGGAATGGTGGTTTCAGGACATGGTGCTAGCTTGGCCTTACCCATAACGAACCAAATATGGATTTGGCCCTCGATGTCTACTGGCTTGAGGTAGATTACTGCTCCTATTGCCTTGACTGAAGCAGAATACACATAACTTTCTAGACTGAACCCTTGCAGGAGGAAAGTGGGTATATGGTCTGTGTATGTTTAGGTTGGATAAAGTCTTTAAAGAGTCTCTCCATGTTACCCATAATGTCTCTTTCTCAGGAGGTAGTGGAGAATCCCAATCACGTGTGTCTGCAGTAAACTCTCTAAGCAGAATCTTACCTTGGACGGTCAAAGGTGCTGCAAACCCGAGTGGATCATACAGGCTGTTGATGGTGGATAAGACACCTCGCCAAGTGAAGGGTTTAGGCTCTTGGTCAACCTGAAAGGTAAGGGTGTCAGACTTGAGGTGCCAGTTGAGTCCTAGGCTGCATTGCATAGGAAGGGAGTCTGTAGCTAAGTCCAGATCTTTGAACTCACTGGCATAATCTTGAGAAGGGAAGGCCTTCATTATGACCTTGCTGTTTGATCTTATGCAGTCTAAGATTTGAAGAGGCAAGTGTGCTTTGAGTCCTCTTGAGTAGACTTATTGCAGCTTCAGGTGAAGAAAGTGATTTCAGACCATCATCTACATAAAAGTCTCTTTCAATAAACTGTGTAACGTCTTTCTCACCATGCTTAGAAGCTTTCGTTTTACTGTTATGCCCCTCACTACACGTGCCTGAGGTATATTCAGGCACACTGCTAACTCCTCATATACCAATGCATTCCAGTAGGCACAGAATCCTTTTGAACTTTTATTAGTACAAGACAGAGTAAAACTGTAACAGATACAAACAAACTGCAATTAATAATCAATCATACAATTAGTGCCTCTCTATCTATCTATCTATCTATCTATCTATCTATCTATCTATCTATCTATCTATCTATCTATCTATCTATCTATCTAGCTAAAGACACACATGATAGACATACCAAAGATGAATCTGGATGGGGGTAGCGTAGAACTCAGCAGTCCATGTGCTTGCTTCCAGGGTGAAAGTGGAAATGGAAAGACTGAAAAGGATGATTCAAGGCCTGATGGGATTGAAAGTACAGAGGCTTGCATGTACCAAATCTAATAAACTATTCTAAATGACTGCAATGAAATAGAAATAGCACAGTTATACAAAATGGCCATTAGATGGCAGCATCGTTTTAATTTAATTAAACCAAAAGTCAATGAGAAGATTATGATCCTTATTAATGAAGGCATGACAGTGGGAACAGACAAACTTTCCTGCAACAAATGTCCTACATCGGCCAATCCGATCGTGTGTACACAAGTCCATTGGACTAAAGTCCAAAGTACAAACACGCATGCTCAGAACCAATGCTAAAGATCAGCCAACAATAGCAGAAGTTGCCCAAAGGGTGACGGTAAAGAGCTGAAAAACCACGTGATTTGGTTGGCTGAAAAAGTGCTGCCGTGTGTATGCATATGTATGCATACCCAGTTCACGGCCAACGCCCATTGGGAGCAAAATCCACCGAAAAGTCAGTTGGAAGTCCGATCGTGTGTATGAGGCTGAATTCTTCAGCACTGTATCAATCCCACTGGATATCGCATGAGATAAAATACAGCATGGTTTCATGAGATGAATACCGCATATTTCGATGAAATACCGCATGCAGTACTTAACCTGTTCCCTACCGTGTCATAGCCTTCTTGGGTGGCTAGGGGGCAGGCGCGCGCCGCCGGGGGCGCACCCATGCCCCCGCCGGCGGCGCACACACGCCCCCGCCGCATTGCTTGGGACCCGGTGCGCGTGCCCGGCGGCCTCAATGTCCGCCGGGCACCCGCGATTGCCCGCAATCACGACAGGACCATGGATCTGTGTGTGTAAACACACAGATCCATGTCCTGTCAGCGGTGAGGAGACAGATGTGTGTTCCCAGTACAGAGGAACACATATCGGTCTCCTCCCCTTGTGAGTCCCCCTCCCCTACAGTTAGAACACACTTCAGGGGACATTTTTAACCCCTTCAGTGCCCCCTAGTGTTAATCCCTTCCCTGCCAGTCACATTTACACAGTAATCAGTGCAGTTTTATAGCACTAATCGCTGTGTAAATGTGAATGGTCCCAAAAACGTGTCAAAAGTGTCCGATGTGTCCGCCGCAATGTCACGGTCACAATAAAAAAAATCGCAGATCGCCGCCATTACTAGTAAAAAAAAAAAAAATTCCATAATTCTATTCCCTATTTTGTAGATGCTAGAACTTTTGCCAAAAATATGTAGAAGAATAAGTTACGGCCTAAACTGAGGAAAAAAATGTTTTAAAAAAAAAAATGATATTTATTAAATCAAAAAGTAAAAGATATTGTGTTTTTTTCAAAATTGTCGCTCTTTTTTTGTTTATAGCGCAAAAAATAAAAACCGCAGAGGTGATTAAATACCACCAAAAGAAAGCTCTATTTGTGGGGAAAAAAGGGCGTCAATTTTGTTTGGGAGCCACGTCGCATGACTGTGCAATTGTCATTCAAAGTGCGACAGTGCTGAAAACTAAAAATTGATCTGGGCAGGAAGGGGATGAAAATGCCCTGTATGGAAGTGGTTAAGTAGTGTGTTTTCGTGAATTGCAAAAAAAAAAATGAGGAAAATGCTATGAAGTATTTTACTGCAATTTCTAAAAAGGAAAATACTGCTTTGTGAATGAAGCCCAATTTTGCTTGATTAATAGACAAGAAATTATCTACCTGTTTTGGAAGGAACATGTTATATCGCATGTTCAATCCTTAATCTCTATTATATACTGTTTATGGTAATCGGTCATTTACCTTGGGGACACATTCAGGAGGTTGAATGCAAAGTATAAAACTTTTGTCAAGTCAAAAACCTTTGTAGCGAAGAATTTTCTTTTTCTCTCACTTCCTATCATGTAAAACTGTAGTCAGTAGATTTCTAATAAAGCTCTAGATGGGTTCTAATCCTTTTCCACTCTATCCAAAACTAGCAAAGTTTGAGTTGACATAAGCCTTATGTAACCTGGCTAATTTTCAACAAATGTGCAGGCAACTGTACATGAATTGTGTGCTTAAATGAATGAATGATGTGGAACGCAAAAGTAAATTAGTGAATGTAAAAAAAAAACATTAAAAAAACTGCATTGTAGCCACTAGATGGAGCTGAGGAGCATGCTTATTTCCTATGATAGCCAGCGCCATCTGAGGGCCATACTGTAGTATAATACACCCAAGTGTTATTATTATTATACAGGATTTATTAACGTCAACAGTTTAAGCAGCGCTTTATGAGGGCAGACAGTACAGTTACAATACAATTCAATACAGGAGGAATCAGAGGGCCCTGATCATTAGAACTTATAAGTACACCCCCTTCACATTTTTGTGACTTGTCATACAACTTCGGACATCAAAGTCGCTTGACAAATCCTACCCTATGTTTTCCAATAATAATTACATTCATATACAGCAGGAATGTCCAAAGTCCGGCCCGCAGCCAATCACTGTCCGCAAACTGGTTTCGGACGACCAACCTGGTAATTTTGACATGTATATCTTTTGTGGCCCCCAACAAATCCCCGAGCACCGGGGGCCACAAAATATATAAATACTGGCTGTCTTGGAGGGGGCGGGACGAGTGCCATACAGGATTCAGGAGTATTTCCTGTACGGCACTTTCTGTGTAAAAGGAAGTCCCGTCTCCTGCGCTGCCATTGGACAACTGTTCTGTCCATCATAGGAGGTGGGACTTTCAATTAAAGAGGCCAAGAAAACAGGAGTTTCTTATGTATGTCTGTTGGCGCTCGTCCCGCCCCCTCCCTGTCTCCTCCAAGGCTGTAAATGGACATGAATCAGGCTGCACTGACGGTAATGGTGAGTCTGCATTCATGTCAATGTGGGTGCTGCATTCATGTCAATGTGGGTGCTGCATTCATGTCAATGTGGGTGCTGCATTCATGGCAATACGGTGGGTGCTGCATTCATGGCAATACGGTGGGTGCTGCATTCATGGCAATGGAGTGGGTACTACATTCATGGCAATACGGTAGGTGCTGCATTCATGGCAATGGAGTGGGTGCTGCATTCATGTTAATACGGTGGGTGCTGCATTCATGTCAATACGGTGGGTGCTGCATTCATGGCAATGGAGTGGGTGCTGCCTTCATGGCAATACGGTGGGTGCTGCATGTGTGTTTTAAACCGATAAATATGGTATATCCAAATAATACACCTGAGCTCATCTCTTTACCACACACAGCCACAAAGGCAGGATAATTCTTGTTGGGCAATCCTGCAAGGGAATATAGCAGATATACCTGAACTGGTAAAAACCTGGAATCCTGGGAATAAGTATACAATCAGCACTAGTCCTAGGCAGGGCTGTAATCTGGCCTAGGCCGACAAGGCCCAGGCCTAGGGCGGCACTTTGCGGGGCCGCCCCCCCTCACGAAAATGGCACTCGCGCCCTCCTCCCGCACGCAGGGCCACTATCACTGCTTAGGTCGGCCGCCACCCCCTCACAAAAATTGTACTCGCACTCGTGTCCTGCACCCTCCTCCCACAGTTTAAATAGGAGTGGCAAATTCAATTAGAGATGCTTTCTCTCTTTTCTCCCTTCGGCTTACAGAAGGGGGAGGGGGGCGGCGAGGGAGATGCAGAAAGCCCGCAGCTCTCCTCTCCCTGTCACAGCGCTGCTGCCGAGTTCTCTGGCAAATAGAGCAGCGCCGCTGTAACAGGGAGAGGAGAGCTGCAGGATGTCTATATCTCCCCCGCCACCCCCTTTCCTTTCTGTAAGCCGAAGGGTGAAAAGAGAGAGAGCGGCTCTTGGATTCGCCGCTGCCGCCCAGCTTTCTGCCCATTGTTTCCCTCCCCATGATTGGCCAAAGCATGAGGCCAATCAGAAGACTCTGGGGGCATCATGGGAAATGTAGTCTGAGTTCCGGCCCCAGTGTGTCCATAGACACCAAGCAAGCATTTTGCTGGAGGGGAGGAGGGGGTGTTAGAAGAGGAGAAAAAGAGAATACTGTGCTGGGGGAAACCAGAGAGGGAGCCACACTGTACCCCGCACCACCAGAGATCCACGCTGTACCCCGCACCACCAGAGAGCCACGCTGTGCTCTGCACCACCAGAGAGCCACGCTGTGCTCTGCACCACCAGAGAGCCACGCTGTACCCTGCACCACCAGAGAGCCACGCTGTACCCTGCACCACCAGAGAGCCACGCTGTACCCTGCACCACCAGAGAGCCACGCTGTACCCTGCACCACCAGAGAGCCACGCTGTACCCCGCACCACCAGAGATCCACGCTGCACCACCAGAGAGCCACGATGTACCCTGCACCACCAGAGAGCCACGCTGTACCCGCACCACCAGAGAGCCACGCTGTACCCTGCACCACCAGAGAGCCACGCTGTACCCTGCACCACCAGAGAGCCAGGCTGTACCCCGCACCACCAGAGAGCCACGCTGCACCACCAGAGAGCCACGCTGTACCCGCACCACCAGAGAGCCACGCTGTACCCGCACCACCAGAGAGCCAAGCTGTACCCGCACCACCAGAGAGCCAAGCTGTACCCGCACCACCAGAGAGCCACGCTGTACCCGCACCACCAGAGAGCCATGCTGTACCCGCACCACCAGAGAGCCACGCTGCACCACCAAAAGAGCCACGCTGTACCCTGCCCCACCAGAGAGCCACGCTGTACCCGCACCATCAGAGAGCCACGCTGTACCCGCACCACCAGAGAGCCACGGTGTACCCACACCACCAGAGAGCCACGCTGTACCCACACCACCAGAGAGCCATGCTGTACCTGCACCACCAGAGAGCCACGCTGCACCACCAGAGAGCCACGCTGTACCCGAACCACCAGAGAGCCACGTTGTACCCGCACAACCAGAGAGCCACGCTGTACCCGCACCACCAGAGAGCCACGATGTACCCACACCACCAGAGAGCCACACTGCACCACCAGAGAGCCACGCTGTACCCTGCACCACCATAGAGCCACGCTGTACCCTGCACCACCAGAGAGCCACGCTGTACCCGGCACCACCAGAGAGCCATGCTGTACCCGCACCACCAGAGAGCCATGCTGTACCCACACCACCAGAGAGCCACACTGTACCCGCACCACCAGAGAGAGAGCCACGTTGTACCCGCACCACCAGAGAGGGAGAAAGACCGAGCCACTGCCAGGATACAGGCATGCTACACTACTGACTAGAGTCACCCTGAGCAACCCAGAGTGAGCGAACGTCCAGCCAGAGGGATCACTGTTGCGATTTCGCTGGGTCTGGTAAGAGGGCCTGTTGGCCATTATCCATTACTATTCCCAGGGACTGAGCTATTAGGAAGTGCTTAGCCTGCTATTCTCTAGGCCTTATTGACCGCCACAACATCCCTCTCTGTCCTCTTCCCACAGCGTCCTTCTCCCACGGCGTCCCTCTGTCCTCTTCCTACAGCGTCCTTTTTCCTTGGCGTCCTTCTGTCCTTCACCCACGGCAACCCTTTGTCCTCTTCCCATGGCGTCGCTCTGTCTTCCTCCCATGAAGATGACAGGGTGGGTCTTAAAAACGAAGGGGTGTGGCTTTGACAGGAAGGGGTGGGTCATATTTAAATAAGGGGGTGCGCAAGTTTAGTCAGGCCTAGGGCAGCACAAAACCTAAATACACCACTGGTCCTAGGTGTTATCCAATGAAAAGTTAGGGGGTAGCTGAAAAAGCACAAAATGAAAAACAGTGGTCCAGAGGAGGTATGTTGATCAGGGTTGCGTTCACAATCCGTATGTCATAGATCGCCATGTAACCATGAAGGCTGTAATATAACCATATCCTGGAATCACCTCCCTCCTTGGAATTCCCTGGAACTTCATATTTGTTTGGGACTATGCCCCTTGGACTATAATTGGTCCATGAGGGACTGGGATTGGTATCTTGCACGCAAGTTTTGTTCACTCTATTGTGATCTTTGGTACAGTGTGAGGGAGGTGATTCCAGGATATGGTTCTATTATAGCCTTCACGGTTACATGTCGATCTTTGACATACAGATTGTGAACGCAACCCTGATCAACATACCACTATTTTTTATTTCATGCTTTTTCAGCTATCCCCCTAACATTTAATTGGATAACACCAAGGACTAGTGCTGATTGCATGCTTATTCCCAGAATTCCAGGTTTTTACCAGTTCAAGACCAATGCTATATTCACTTGCAGGATTGTATCCAAGCACTTACCATTGTGTATGGTTATACACTCATATCCCTCCGTATTGGAATATTTGAGGGTATCAGTTCTATTATTTTGTTTTATACACAATGCACAGGTTAGTTTACTGACGTTTTTAGGCAGTTGCGTTTTTTAGGCCTTTTTTTTAAGGCAAAAAAATGAGTTCAGACGCCAAAGTCAGGGGCGAGCGGGGGCCGCTTCGAGAGCCCGATGTATAGCTACGGGCTCTCGCGCAGGGGAGCTGACCAAGGTCGGCAAGTAGTTAAGGGCAGATTGCAGGTGCTATTTTTAACGCTATAGCGCCTGCAAAACGCCCTCAGTGTGAAAGGGGTCTTAAAGCTGTAGCGACTTTACAGTAGTCCATGCACTTATTTGGTCTGACTTTCATGCAACTTGAGGGCCATAGACTCCAATGTTAACCCTCAAAAGTTGCATAAAAGTTGTACCTGAATGTTTTACATGCAACAGTGGGTCTGACTTTGCAGAGAGACAACAAGCCACATCCCTCCAAAGTTGCACTCTAAAGTCGTGCAACTTGGAGTCTTACAAGTGTGAATGGTGTCTTATATGTTACTTAGCCAATCTTAGCTATTTACAGTACCATGCTAGTGCACCTGGGTCTTGGTAATCTCAGGTTGCTCTAAAGATATTCTCGAAACGTGTCCTGTTAACAAGGCCTGATCCGCCCTATAGGCTCACTATGCAAGCTGCTTAGGGCCCCGCAAAGCTGCAGAGGGCCCCCCAAATTACTAGAGGCCCCGCCTTGTGAGAAGTTATTTTCAGCCCCTCACCCTGCTTCTCAACTCGCTGGCTGCATGGGAGAAGAGGTAAGAAGTCAGCACCCCCCACTTCTCACTTTAATGTAAGATGTAATTTCCGACAGCAGAACACCCCCTCCCCCTGCTTCTCAACTTTAATCTTTAATGTGACGAGGGGTAACACCATCTATCGACTATTACCATTGGGCATGAGGAAACCAAGTGAAATCCCATGAACCAAGAAGTCTGAGCAGATCCACATTCAGAAGCCGGTGGTACCGTATCTGGACATTGTGTGAGCCGCAGCTCAACCATCCATCTGCTTTGTGTGCTGGATTTGGTCGATGTAGCATGCTCTCTCTTCTCCTTTTACATGTGTTATTTTATTCACCCTTGTGAGTATACAGATATTTTTTATTGGTTTTCAATAAACTATATGTAACTTAGTACACTAGAGTGGTTGCGCTGTCTCTCCCCCTGCCCTGCTAAAATGTGAACTCTGCTGCAGCAGGTTAATGTACAGGGCAATAGGTTGACCAAAAGGTTGACACAGAGACATGCTGTTTAAAATCATTCATTCGAAATCACTGGAGCAGAGGCTGTTTACCTAGCAAAATTAATGTTAATACATAAAGTGAAGCTGTGTTTGCTCTGGAAATGCAATCATGTACTAGCAAAAGTCCTTTTTTTTTCTATTTCCCTTGCACATGATTGGGTATTCAAAGTGAGCTCATGTTCTATTTATTTACTCACATTTACCTTACCAACTAATAGGCACTTCTCTCCTTCATGTAAAAATCACAATTTTTTTGCTAGAAAATTAATCAGAACCCCCAAACATTACATATATATTTTTTAGCAGACACCCTAGGGAATAAAATGGCGGTCATTGCAACTTTATTTTCTCGCACGGTATTTGCGCAATAATTTTTCAAACAGCTTTTTTTGGGGGAAAAAAAAAACGGTTTCAGGAATTAAAAAATAACAAAACAGCAAAGTTAGCCCAATTTTTTTGTATAATGTGAAAGATGATGTTATGCAGAGTAAATAGATACCTAACATGTCACGCTTTAAAATTGCGCACACTCATGGAATGGCGCCAAACTTCGGTACTTAAAAATCTCCATAGTTGATGCTTTAATATTTTTTACAGGTTACTATTTTCGAGTTACAGAGGAGGTCTAGTGCTATAATTGTTGCTCTCGCTCTAACGCACGCAACGATAACTCACATGTGGGGTTTGAACGGTGTTTACATAGGTGGGCGGGACCTGCATGTGTGTTCGCTTCTGCGCGCGAGATAACGGGGACAGAGGCGTTTTTAATTTTTTTTTATTTAATTTTTTTACTTAATTCTTATTTTTTTACACTTTTTTTTTTTTTTTTGATCACTTTTATTCCTCTTACAAGGAATGTAAACATCCCTTGTAATATGAATCAGTGTGACAGGTCCTCTTTATGGAGAGATGTGGGGTGAATAAGACACCACATCTCTCCTCCAGGCTTATAAGCATGAAATCGGTGAAAAAAAAAATCACAGATCACATGCCGACAGCCGCGATTGCGGCTTTGTTTACTTCCGGGTACTGGGCGTGACGTCATAACGTCGCGCCCGGGCCTTCGATGGTCATAGAGATGACTGGTGACCATCTGGTCACCAGTCATCTCTATGCTTTCCAGCACCGCCGACCGATTCGCTCTCCGGGCCCCTGATGGCACGGGAGAGCCCGGAGAAGCACCGGATGGCGGCGGGAGGGGGGGACATCCCCTCCCGCTGCCTATAAGAACGATCAAGCGGCGGGATCGCCGCTTTGATCGTTCTTATCGTGAACAGAATCGGCGGCTGAAGACGGCGTTATCTGAATGATGCCTGTAGCTGCAGGCATCATTCAGATATCACCGCACAAAGCCGAGGACATCCCAGGGACGTCCTCGGTCGGCAAGAGGTTATATATAAAAGTCCAGGCTAAAATCAGCTATATTAATAGCAGCCGTATTAATAGCACAACACAATTTAAAGTATGAAAGCTAAAAAAACAGTGCTTTGTAAATACCAATAAATGAATTAAATAATTATAACTATCATGTGCAAATATCATAAAAATCATATACAGGTACATGTGCAAAAATATCTGTGCAAATTCCCCCCCAAAAATGGTGCAAATTTTATTCAATTAAGGTAAAATGCTACAATAATGTCCAAACTGCAATTCAAATATATAAAAGTTCTTTATAGTCCCAGACTCATTCACACCTAGGGGGAGATTTACTAAAACTGCTACACTCAAGATCTGGTACAGCTGTGCATAATGGCCAATCGGCTTCTAACGTCAGCTTGTTCAATAAAGCTTTGGCAATAAAACCTGGAAGCTGATTGATTTCTATGCAGAGCTGCACCAGATTGTGCTCTCTCCAGCTTTAGTAAATACCCCCCCCCCCCCAAGTGATTAATCCAGTATATTCATCTACTTTTTAAGTAAACTCTTCTTCCTCTTCAATAAACCAGCTTCCTTCCACATCACTAAGGTTAATCCCCAATGGGATAAAACTCCCCAAGAGAAGATGACCAGGTAATTGGATAAGATGGAATTGATTTTTGCAACTGAACCTTCAATAGCTGTTCCTCCAATCCTGGAAATAATTAGACATATATCCCCAAAGCATACCAGGCAGAAAACAGAAAGTGACAGTGCAGTATCCTTTTTTGTTAAAAACATATACAATACAGAAGACAAAGGGATCTACTTAGAAAAACTTTGCATTCAACGAAGCTGCATGTACATTTGTTCTCTGTGAATTGGGAAAAAACATTTGGGGGTAGATCCACAAAGAAAGTACGTCGGCGTATCTAGTGATACGCCGGCGTAATTTCAAAATTCCTGCGTCATATCTTTGTTTTGAATCCGACGTCCGCTAGGTGGCGTTCCCGTCGTAATCCGCGTCGAGTATGCAAATTAGCTATTTCCGGCCGTCGCATTCTTTTACATCGTTTCCGTTCGTCTTTTTCCAGCGTATAGTTAAAGCTGCTATCTGGTGGTGTACTCAATGTTAAATATGGCCGTCGTTCCCGCGTATAATTTTATGTCGTTTGAGTAAGTCGTCCGTGAATGGGGCTGGACGCTACGTCGACGTTCACGTCGAAAACAATGACGTCCTTGCGACGTCATTTGGAGCAATGCACCCTGGGCGTTTTGACGGACGGGGCATGCGCAGTTCGTTCGTCGCAGGGACGCGCTTCATTTAAATGAAACACACCCCCTACTCGCCGCATTTGAATTCCGCACCCTTACGCCACGAGAGATACCCTACGCCGCCGTAACTTACGGCGCAAATTCTTTCAGGATTCAAAGAATAGCAAAGTAAGTTACAGCGGCGTAGCATATCTCACATACGTTGCGCCCACGCAGATGTATGTGGATCTGCCCCATGTTCTTTAGGCAGTTTTCTCCTCTGAATGAATGTTTTATTATTATGGGCAACAGTAAAATACCACATTATGGCCACTAGATGGAGCTGAGGAGCATAGGAAATACCTACGTCTTCAAGTGATTCAATGTAATAATTCTAGAGAACACTAGAAGGGATAAACAGATAAATGTAAACCTATGGTTTTTATTTTCTAATTCTCACAAGTACCTTTTCCTGTAGTTTTCTTTAAGTAGTCTGTAGTGGTTGGGCTTGCTGGATAATATCTGATTTTGTAAATGTATTTCATGCATGGTATGCGTGGTATTTATTATATAATTTATGGCTACTGATAAATATATTTAAATAAAATTGTTTGTTTCTGGAGTTCAGCTTTAAACTTAGAATAGCCCTGTTCCCATGAACACACACACCTTACGTTGCATTAGTTACTACCATGTTCCATTATACTACCATGTTCCATTAAAGAGATTTGTACTTTTACAGTAATTTTTTTGGGCAATGCTGTAGGCATTTGGACTTATAGGAGAACACATCCTTTGATCATGACCAGAGGTGTGACAAGGACTTGTCTTTTGTCTAAGAATAATAGCAGGCATTATTGCAACACATGGGAACACACCATACTTGAATTTGGCAATTTAATTTATACCGATGCCACCCCAATGTAATAATGCAATGAATCTATGATGCAAATATGTTGTAATGCACATATTTGTGTCATAAAAAATGGTGCTTGTCCTGTTGCTGGTCTGCTTTGATGTGTTTATGTGATGTACATTAATGTGTGTTAAAAGTGACACTAAATGATATCCCTAATTAAAAAAAAAAAAACTCTGTGCAGATCCACTACTTAAAGAGGAACCTCAGTCCCTTTGATTGTGCCATGCTCGATAGTCCAGCATATGCACAGATGTGCCAAAGAGCTCCCCCTGGCCTATGGGATCTGGCATACCCCCCCCTTTTTTCTTTTTTCTTTTCCTTCTCCCTCTTTACTGTTTCCTTTTTTGTCTTTATTCAAGGTGATCTTCCTCCCTATCTTTTTTCTTAGAAAAGTGGCAGTATACTAACAACTTTTAACAGCTACATCACTAGCCTAGTCTCTAAATACCAACCTACTGGTTCTGTTTAAGACCTCCTGCTCTCTAGCTCCTTCGTCACCTAATCCCATGCTCCAGGACTTCTCCAGAGCCTCTCCCATCCTATGAAATGCCTTACCCCAATCTGTCAGATTATCTCCTACTCTATTAGCTTTTAGACGATCCCTGAAAACACTTCACAGAAGCCTATCCTACCCACACCTAACAACTGTATTTTCATTTTCTCCATTACCTCATCCCCCACAGCTGTTATCTTTTGTTCCACTTCTAGATTGTAATTTCTAACGAGCAGGGCCCTCTGATCCCTCCTGTATTGATTTGTATTGTAATTGTACTGTCTTGCCCCCATGTTGTTAAGTGCGGCATAAACTGTTGGCGCTATATAAATCCTGAATAATAATAATAATAAAAGTATACAATTTTTTAATCTGGACTCCTAAAAGGATTATTGCTGTCTGGAATGACATCCCATATCTCACTAGTGTTAAGCCCACTTGGCCGCTAGGCCCGATCCCATATTTCCACCCCCTTTGATTTCGCACAAAAGGCTAACCGAGTGGACCCCTGACCCTTGAGCCCACTACAAGTGAGTGCCATTATTTCATCTGTTTATGCTTGTTTAAAATCTCTAATTCAAATTGCTTATAATTCTCTGTGACAATTACTATTTCCAACATTTATGCTGAAGTTTCTGTAATACTAAGCTCTTGTATTTGTATATAACCCAAATTTTTCATTAAAAATGTATTCCATAAAAAAATAAAAAGAACGTAGCCATCTTCTCTTGCTCACCCCAGGATGGGCTTTGGACTATGGGATTCGTAATATGCATTTAGCAGTGCACATGGCCACAATTAATGAGCTGTTCTCATGCATGCGCAGTGAAGGAGAAGTCTACTGCCCCGTACACACGTCCGAGAAACTCGACGGGCAAAACACATCGTTTTGCTCGTCGAGTTCCTTGTGAAGCCGCCGAGGATCTCGGCGAGCCAAGTTTCCTCATTGACTAACGAGGAAATAGAGAACATGTTCTCTATTTGGCTCGACGAGTTCCTCGTCGGTTTCCTCGGCCAAAAGTGTACACACGACCGCGTTTCTCGGCAGAATACGGCTCCGATCGAGTTTCTGGCTGAATTCTGCCGAGAAACTCGGTCGTGTGTACGGGGCCTACCTCCTTCACTGCGCCATCTTCACGTGCTTGAGCATGAGCAGGCCCCGAAGCCCAGCAGAGGTCTTCAGCACAGATGTGCATGCATCAACAACGTCATTCTCACCTAAGTCTGCATTCACACCTGAGCGTTTCGTTTTCAGGCAGAAAGCCACGTGTTTTACCATGATTTTTACAGCGTTTTTGCCACTTTTTTTTGCTGTGAGTTTGCACAGGTCAAAAGGTCACCAATGTAAAAAGCAGAAAAACACTTGTAATCTGCCCAAAAAGAAGCTCATGTACTTTTTTGAGCATCAGGTTTTTTTCTTCAGGCTACAAAAGAAGCCATTTAAATAAATGGGATTTTGCTTGTTGGGCATTTTTCTGGCGTTTTACGAGCATTTTACAAGCTGTAAATGCTCAGGTGTGAATGCAGCTAGGGTTGCCACCTCATCCCTTTAAAACAGAACACATATTAATTACACAGGTTCTGTGGCTAATTAAGGTGGTAATTAGACTCATTTGGTGCCTTACCTGCATTAAATTAGCCTCAGAACCTGTGTAATTCATATGTGTTCTGTTTTAAAGGGATGAGGTGGCAACCCTAAATGCAGCCTAAATCAAAAAAATATATAAAATAAATTGTGGTAGAGGGAAGAGGCTGCAGCCAGTACATCCAAGTTGTCTTTTGGGGTTACGATCCTTTTTAATGGCTCTGTAATCTATATTTCATTGTTTTCTTGTAATGTCCTCCGTGAGCTCCAGAACATGTGTTTTTTTTCTCCCGTCACGTCACTTTAATTGACCGTGTGTGGGGGAAAACGTCGTTTTATGTCTTCTAAAAAACGACCAAAAAAAATTGAAGCATGCTTCAATTTTATGTGTCGTTTTTCAAAACGTCAACTTTTACTTCACAGAAATTGACCGTGTGTAGCAAAAACGTCGTTTAAAACAACGTTTTTTCATCCGCGCATGCCCAGAAGCTACTTATGAAGCGAGCTTCAATGGAAAAACGTGGTGGAACGTAACCTCGCTTTGCTAGAACATTGTGAGAAAAACGATGGTGTGTAGGCAACTTCGTCTTTGAAAATTGAAGTTTCAAAAACGTTGTTTTTTACTTCACAGAAAATGTCGTTTTTTTTCATCACATAAAGTGATGGTGTGTATGCGGCATTAAGCTTAGGCTTTTTACTATAAAAGAAACAAGAAGTGGGCTGTATTTACTGGCAGACAAAAAAATGTTTTACTATCCAAAGTTAAAACAACAAGGGCAGAAGTTTTAATAGATGGAAAGATGAAAAGAATTACTGAAGTTTCGCTTTAAGGTTTTATTTTTTTGTCATCTAGGAGATATATATCAAAAGTATTTGTGAAGCATTCATATTTTTAGTCATGACGTGCTTTAAAAATAAAATTATTTATTACGGAACCTCTGTCTGGAGTAAACTCTTGAAGTAAATGTGTTTGTCTGTTTAAATTAGACAGAAGGAGCTAAATATATGAGGTAATCCCAGTGCAGCCTCATGGACAGTGTATGTCCTGTTTAAAATACCCTGACAATTGGAGATAACGAAGTGAAGAAGCGAATGAGCATTACACATGCAGTTTGTTTCAGATGGAGTTTCCAGTAAAAGCTGTGACCACGCTGTCGATGTGGTGGGCCTAATTCAGTGAATTTGTTTATGCATTCTTCTCCTCAGGAGTCAATGATCTACAAGGCCTCATTATGAAGGCACTTCTGGTTTCTGTGGCGACTCTGATTAACTTGCTGCTCCTGATACTGCTGGGATCTGGCTATTGTCAGCACATGGCGGATGAGTCGTGCTCTGTTCAGATACTTGTGCCGGGTCTAAAAGGTACTTTGTTCAGTTTATTTGCTTTGCTTTGGGAGTTTAGGCAAAAAATCATCAAGTTGCTAATTTGTTACAAGTTCATTGTGTTTTTATTTTACTAAAATAGTCAGATGTATCTTACCAGTTTAAAAGTGATTGTAAAGGAAAAACTTTTATTTAAAAAAAATAACAAACATGTTTCCTGCTCTGTGCAGTGATTTTGCACAGATCAGCTCCGATCCTCCTCTTCTTGGGACCCGCGCTGGTGCTCTGGGCCCCTCCCCCTTGCCGAGTGCCCCCATAGCATGCCGTTTGCTTTTGGGGAACTCATGCATGCTCGTGAGCACGCCAACTCTCTGTATCCATAAGACACAGAGAGCGTAGCTCGGCTCAGCCCCACCCTCTGCTACCGCCTCACTGACTTTGATTGACAGCAGCAGGAACCAATGACTCCTGCTGCTGCACCTCAGCTAATCAGTAGGGACTCGGGAGAGACCTGGGAGAGCCTCTGGTCTCATGCACATCGCTGGATCAAGATCAGGTCTAGGTAAGTATTAGGGGGGGGGGGGGGGGGGCTGCACACTGAAGGTTTTTACCTTCATGCATACAATGGTAAAATACATTCAGCCTTTACAACCACTTTAAAGTGTAAATGTAGGTAGATATCACAGCCCCCCCCACCTTAAATCCAGTTATGTGTTATTGAAAATAATACTTAAAGCTTGAGTTTTGTAAAAAAATAAAATAAAATAAGCACAAGGGATGCTACTTGCATTCATTGAGAAGTGTCCCTTATGCTGGTAGCTGCTGTCTTAGTTGAAATATTCCATCTTCTGCCCCCTCTCCATACTCCTGCAGCAGTAATCTGGTGCTACGAAAGTTAATACAGCTGCTGGACCTGTTATAGACACTTATCAGTGTTGACTATGCCTGCCCTTTCTGTCCATCTCCTCCATATCTTTCATCAATTGATGGAATGAGAACGGAAATGGGGGACTAGAAGAGGAAAGCATCACAGGAGATGGGCAGCGCGACAGGAGGGGGGCAGTGGGACAGGACAGGGGCAGCAGGACAGGACAGGTACAGTGCCACTCTGCTCACACACACCTTGGGAATGACCAGTCCTCCCAGATCTCACCTATCCTGCAGTGGCTCCTTCAGTCGGTGTCAGTGTAGAGTACTCGGTGACAGGAGAGGTAGCTGTGTCCCAGGCACACAGAAGATTAGAGCGGGGGGTCATTTACCCTGATCTCCCCTTCTTCTTCCTTCTTTACCACGGCCCTCCACCGGCACCCCATGGCCTCACCCACCCAACACAGCTCTGCTATTGCTCTTTGGAGCCTGTATGACACTGCTCCACCCTCCTCTGCATCCTTGCATGCCTATTCTGACAGCAGAACATGCAGACTGCCCCACTTGCCTACTGCTCTCTCCTTGCTCTGCTTGTAGCTAGTAAACAGCAGGCAAACTAAAATCTCTCTTCTACCGAGTGCAGCTTGTATGTTTTTGTTTGCTACCTTGAGGGCACTGAAGACAGGTATCGTAACATTTAAATCCCTAGCAAGTGGGGGTTTTACTGATTACCCCCCCAGCCTGGCGCACTAAGGCAGCTGCCTATGCTACCTTATGCTGGCGCCAGCCCTGAGGGCAGACTACAGAAGATTTAAACTTAAAACAGCAGCCACAAGACAAATAACACTTGTGTTATGTATCCGGTGGAGACCGAGCTGAAGAGGCTTCTTTTACACCTCTTTTCCATCACCCCTGGTAGTGGTGACAGGAGATGTGAGGACACAGACTGACATAAAGACCGATGTAGTGGGCAGTGCCAACTGCTTGTTGCAGGATACAGATGACCGTGGATAACCAGACAAGGACCAGACAAGGACCAGAGGTCGGAACACTGTGACACTTGATTAGAAGCCAGGCGCAAAGCCAGGACACAAGTCAAAAGGTTATCAACTGCTGGACAGCGTGTTACAGAAACGTAAGGCAGAGGCAGAGTCAGGATACAAGCCAAGGTCAGTTCACAGCCTGGAAGCAAGGTACAGAAAGGTAAGACAGAGGCAGAGTCAGGTTACCATCCAAAGTCACAACAGGTAGGCAGGAATCCAATAACAGGTCAAAGTCAAGCTGGGTTCAGCATGGGAAGGCAAATGTAGCAGGTCCGAACACAAGTAGCGTGGGAACTAGCTGGAGACCACTGACCGGTCCTTTTTATAATCCATCTTAAGCAAGCCATTTGGCACCAATGCCAGTGCCAAGCCACTGCTTAGTGTGCACGCTAATACATTTGTGCCGGCGTGCGTATTGCAGTGATTGCACAAACAAATACACCCATCAGTTGTGTAAATCACACATTAATACCATACTCTTGCAGGTATGGTTACATCAAAAGTGCTATGTGCTGTGCATAGAACAAATCCAAACTGAATGTTGTGAAATCTTTTTCAAATCAAAAGTCTGTGAATTTCAGTGCACATCTGTGAGATTTGTCCCCAGTTTCTGCCGGCAATCACCAGACATAAATGACCCCTTACACTAGCACACTTAGTAGATCTCCTGGGGAAGATATTCCTGGTGCTTAGTATTTTTTTACACAAATATGTACTTAGAATCCCGGTTGTTCACACAACCACAGAAAGGTAGCCAACAAATGCAAAGGGAAGAAGAGAGGGCCTCCATAGTGTAAACCCATTTTATTAATTTAAACTCTAAAAAACAATTACAGTACATATCATAATAGGCATGTATCTCATAACATAGGACCAGGAGGTGCCGCTTTGCCTGTGTCTCAGCGTGTGCTCCAAAGAGCGGAAATTACATCACGTGAAAGCTCCGCCCAACATGTTTCATCACAAAACATGGACGTCATCAGGTGCAGGTTAACCTAAATCTCTGAAAGATATATCAGTGGAAGGGTACACAGGACACCTTTGAATTTCTGACACCATCAACAACTTTTTTTTTCTTTATTGAACTGATGTAGCAAAACACAATGGTATATTTAAGGTTTAGATACAGTGCCTTGAAAATGTATTCATATCCCTTGAGATTTTCCACATTTTGTCATGTTACAACCAAAAATTTAAATGTATTTTATTGGGATTTTATGTGATAGACCAACAAAAAGTGGCACATAATTGTGAAGTGGAAGGAAAATGATAAATGTTTTTTATTTTTTATACAAATAAATATGTGAAAAGTGTAGCGTGCATTTGTATTCAGCCCCCTTTACTCTGATACCCCTAACTAAAATCTAGTGGAACCAATTGCCTCCATAAGTCACCTAAATAGTAAATAGAGTCAATCTGTGTGTAATTTAATCTCAGTATAAATACAGCTGTTCTGTGAAACCATAGAGGTTTGTTAGAGAACCATAGGGCCAGATTCTCAGAGGAGATACGACGGTGTATCTCCAGATACGCCGTCGTATCTCTGAGTCTGGGCGGTCGTATCTATGCGCCTGATTCATAGAATCAGTTACGCATAGATTTCTATTAGATCCGACCGGCGTAAGTCTCTTACGCCGTCGGATCTTAACTGCATATTTACGCTGGCCGCTAGGGGCGTGTACGCTGATTTACGCCTAGAATATGTAAATCGGCTAGATACGCAAATTCACAAACGTACACCCGGCCGACGCAGTACATTTACGCCGTTTACGCTAGGCTTTTCCCGGTGTAAAGTTACCCCTGCTATATGAGGCGTATATGCGAGGTACCAATGTTAAGTATGGCCGTCGTTCCCGCGTCGAAATTTGAAAAAGTTATGTTGTTTGCGTAAGTCGTCCGTGAATGGGGCTGGACTTCAGTGGCGTCTCCAGCTTT
Organism: Rana temporaria; assembly: GCF_905171775.1. Taxonomy (NCBI): domain Eukaryota; kingdom Metazoa; phylum Chordata; class Amphibia; order Anura; family Ranidae; genus Rana; species Rana temporaria. Next base: position 95,797,255 of record NC_053492.1, on the reverse strand, counting down.
CATATTTAGGGGGGCACATGGGGGGACAGGGACAAAAGTAGGGGGGCCAACTATAAAATGCAATTATATATATATATATATATATATATATATATCCTGGGGCCCTTTACTACGATCCCACTATGGGCCCTTTCACATGTTCTGCAGTGAGCTCCCTTCCTACTATACTGGGGCCCCCCAGGGTGGCAGAAAACGAGATATATGTCACCAGCACACCAAGAAAATATAAGGGTCCAAAGCAGTGGGAGAACTATCATTGTTGCAAAGGTTGTCTTGCCACCGGGCCCTGGTGTTCTGCCACAGTGGGGATCCCCAGCTGTCATGTCCCTGCTATTTACAGCGCTGGTCTGGCATCTGTCTCCTTGGCAGCGGCGGCAGTCTATTAGGACCTAGTGCTGGTGACATTATGGGTGCATGCAGGGGAAGGCTGGCACTATTGGTTATAGAGAGCCGAGCCCCCAGCTGGTCACCTAGCAGCAGTAATGCTGTATAACCTTCTCTGGTGACATGCTGATCGGCATGTGATCCAGGTGATGCTCCCAGTCAGATCTAATAAACACAGTATTATTAGCATCAAGAGAACAACCACATAAATATAATCAACCGTATGATCAGCAGCCATGTGGGCTCTATGCCGGTAAAGTGTGGGCTTTGATCAATAAAATCACTGATATTTATGACTAGGATTTGACTAAGAGCATCACCTGGATTGCATCCCGATCAGCATGTCAGAGAAGGGTCCACTGCTGCTAAGCAACCTGCAGGGAGCTCAACTGTCTACAACCAATAGAGATGGGCTCGGGTGTGTTTAAAATCCCACATGCCCGATCACGCCAGGAAGCCGACACTCCACAGTGCTAATCAATGTATGGGCTGCCTAAGAGCTAAGACCAGCCATAGACAGTTTAAATCTCAGCTGGTTCAGCAGAAACTGGCTGAGATTTGAACCATTAATGAGCAGATTCTCTTATAATTATCACTAGTGGTTGCTGTATAGCCAGGGCCGTCTTAATAGCATCATGGGCCCCTGGGCAAAGTAATGCTCTGAGGCCCCCAAGCATTTCGGTGCAAACAGTGCTGGACACCATCCACAATGCTACTTCCGCAGGTGGGCTCTTAGGGCTGCCGGCTCAGCAGCTACCACTCCGGCTCCTACACCACAGCCTTCGAGTCCCGAGTATTCAAGCTGCATGGGGTGGGGTCAGAGCATCACTGGCGCTTCGGCCCTGCCCCTCCCTGCTGGCTGTGAAATAATAGGTATCGTTCTGCACAGCATGGGGCACCGCTGCCAGCCTGCCTCCCCTGTGTATCCATCACTCTCAGTGCCATCATGGGGCCCCCAATTTCGGGGAAGCGTGGGCTCCACGACCAGCTACTTTGGAGAAAGTGCAGGGGCCCCCCATGCAGCTGGGGCCGCTGGGCAGTGCCCAGGTGTGCCCTCTCATTAAGACAGCCCTGTGTATAGCCACTGGTTATAATCACTGTTTGTCGGGAGAATATAATTGCTGGGCAGGAGGGATATTCCCCTGTCACCACTGTCTGTTGATGGGGGAATCATGCAAGTTTCTTTCCTGCAATCTGTGGATGCAGGAAAGAAATTTGCACCGTATATTATCTGCCTAACTGAAAGTGAAAGTAAATTGTGAATGTTTTGAAAGAACAGGAGAGGGGGAGGGAGAGAGATGGGGGGGAAAAGGGATGGAGATAATGTAGTTCAGTGATTACAGTGTACTGCAGTCTGCAGTGCACACACTTAAACACGGTACAGGCTAGAATATCTGGTTGTGTGAGCGCTCGCATTATGCAGTGTCGGCGAGCAGAGGGAGGGGGAGGAATCCCCCGCAGAGCTGACTGGGGACGCTCTCCCTCTCGGGGAGCAAAATGCAAAAATTGCAAAAAAATAAATACATTTTTTTTGGGGGGGCACATGGTGGGGCACAGCATGATGTTGGGGGGGGTCAGGGCCCCCTCTGGCCCCCCCCTAGGGACGCCTCTGCTGGACGTCATTTACGTTCACGTCGAAACCAATGACGTCCTTGCGGCGTACTTTGAAGCAATGCACACTGGGAAATTCCACGGACGGCACATGCGCTGTTCGGGAAAAACGTCAATCACGTCGGGTCAGGGTTGATTTACATAACACACGCCCACCTCTTCACAATTTGAATTACGCAGGCGTAACGTAAATAGAATACTTTACGCCCGCACAAAGAAACACCATTCTACGTGAATCTACCCCTTAGTGAGCAAACAGCATCATGAAAACCAAGGAACACACCAAAAAAATTAACAAACCTTGCGGCAATAAAAATAGATTAAATAGCTATAGCGCTGCTCCCCATATACTTTAGACAAGCTACTATGCAATGTGAAAGTGTTAGTGGAGTGCTAAATGTGTGACAATATAATAAATGTGCTGGCAAACCAATTGCAGACCATAAGAAGTGGAATATAGTGAGATAACAAATTTGAAGAGTGAAAATATATACAAAGTATCTAATAAAAGTCCATAAATCTTCAGTGAAAAAAATGTGCAAAAAAGTCTTTAACTACTCGACAAGAAATCCAAATGATGCCTCGTACACACGACCAGTTTTCCCGTTGGGAAAACTGACATGACAGCTTTTGGCTGGGAAAACTGGCCTTGTGTATGCTCCATGGGGAAAACTGCCGGAAATCCCGGCGGGAAAAATGAAAACATGTTCTCTTTTCTCCTGCCGCGATTCCCGGCGGTCTTTTTCACGGCAGTTTTGCTATAGGAAACACTGTGGTGGAGCATACACACGGCCGGGTTTCCTGGCCAAAGCTCTCATGGCAGCTTTCCTCCCAGGAAAACCGGCCGTGTGTAGGGGGAAAAAGCTGCCGAGCCGATTCTCGGCTTTCCCCTCGGATTTACCGTGGTAAAAAGTCCGCCTGGAAACCCGTACGTGTGTACGGGGCATCACACAAAATGTGCTCAAATGAAAAACCTGCTCACCAGATGTCCATGACCTCTTTAGTTAAAAAGTTAGTCTGTGAATGCTTAGATTGGATTCAGGAACAAGTAGACTGGGGATGAATCAGGGAGCTTCTGAGCTGTAATCACCTCTCCACCAAGGTTGCCCATAGGGAATGAAAGACAAGAGGGGAACCAATAGCGTAATACTGCTTTATTTTAAAACTAATAGAAACATACAAATGCCTGCTTCCATTTGCAGTGGCTTGTCCCGGCACTGGGGATGACTTGCACGAATGGGAACCGCACACTGCTCTGCTCACACTGTGAGATAGGCGTGCTTTCCACTGCCACTGAGAGACAAACTGGAAGCTCGGACCTGGACATGATGTGACCGGAAGCGTCTCGACGTATGTTTCGTAATGTTTCGTCATCAGGAAGCGTGATGACGTAGCATTACAAAACGTACATCTGGCTTCACAGATGCTCTCCATCCAATCTGGCAGAGCTATTTTGTAAAGAAGATTGCGCAAAAATGTCACTGCAAAGATGTGCAAAGCTAAAAAGACCTAAAAAGACTTGCAGCTGTAATTGCAGTGAAAGGTGGTTCTACAAAGTATTGACTCAGGGGGGCTGAATACAAATACACCCCACACTTTTCACATATTTATTTGTAAACAATGTTGAAAATCATTTATCATTTTCCTTCCAATTATGTGCCACTTTGTGTTGGTCTATCACATAAAATACATTTACGTTTTTGGTTGTAACACAAAATGTGGAAAATGTCAAGGGGTATGAAAACTTTTTCAAGGCACTGTACATCTTACAAGTGCATAAAAATACTACATTTACATTTGCTTTTACAGGTGAAATAGGAGAAAAGGGAGTGAAGGGTGCACCAGGAAGACCAGGCAGAGTCGGTCCACCAGGAGAGAAAGGTAAGTAGCCCATCTTCTCTTCTAAATACAGGACATTATGGTTTTGGACATTTGTAAAGCATAAAATAAATCTTTCACAAAAACATGAAGATGTTGTAGTCAGCAGCATATGCTACAGACAGCTCTATATATGACATCTGCCTGGAGGGTGGAAATTAGCCAACACATTTTGGGGACTAAGACACACCTCTCTCATCGGGGCTGTAAAATGACAAAATATAACCATAACCGGTAAGGCTAGGTTCACACCGTTGTGGGTGGTCACAGGTGTGGAATAGCTTGAAAATTGCAATTTATTCCGGCACCTGAAACCACCCACAGCCAAAAGAAACTACTCTTTTGCAAATGTGGGGCCTATCGTTCATTCTTAATGGCACCCCCACACATCTGAAAAGGCAGTGTGTTTTTTGGTTCGGAAAATTGCATGGCGCATTTTTTTACGTTAGGCTTTTTCGGCGCAAGGTTACTCCTGCTATTAGGAGGAGTACGCAATGTTAAGTATGGCCAATGACGTCCTTTCGGCGTACTTTGGAGCAATGCACACTGGAACGTCAATCACGTCGGGTCACCAATAATTAACATAAAACCCACCCCCTCATCCTCATTTGAATTAGGCGCTCTTACGTCGGCCCCATTTACGCTACGCCGCCGTAACTTAGGAGGCAAGTGCTTTGTGAATACAGCACTTGCCTCTGTAACTTACGGCGGCGTAGCATAAATACGATACGCTGCGCCACCGTAAAAATGCGCGGCTCTACCTAAATCTAGCCCCATATGTGTGACTATGCCATCTGCATATTTGAACTAAGGTAAAAAAAAGAAGGGTTTGCCCCTTGTGGTTGTTTTCTTGCCCAACCATTGATGTTTTGCATACTTTGTTTTTGGTGACTCTATGCGCTTGGATGAACGTGTCTTTGAATTTTGAATGCATTTTACTGGTTTATTGTATGTAAAATAGAAAATGTGATGAAACGTAAAAAAAGAAGATAGGTTATAGCAGGAGAATATTTGAAAAAATTATAAAAAAATAGGCCCAAATTGGTAATCTGGATGTGATGGTGTAGCTTTGTAAATCGCCAGGTATCGCCATTTTTTTTTTTTTATAACATGAATCAATTACAGCCAGTTATGTTCTGTGCAAATGACAGACCTGTTTTAACGGTATTAATGTTTGTAAGCAGTCGGGTGAAAGATTTCTTTCTTACAAAGTGCAATTTTTAATACTCAAGCTCTCTTAATGTATGTTAACAAGTCAGAGGAAAATTCACGATTGGCCATAAACCCCAGCAAGGGGCCGGTCAGAGCAACGGATTCCGAGGAATAAAATAGAACTGACTTTATTGCTTTACCTTTTAGTGCATGGGCTTTGATAATAGTAACATAAAGTCTAGTGGAGAGGTTTTATTGAAGAACCCGCTTCCCCGTCGTGTGCTGTTTTTCTGACATCTATAAAACGTGACATTTCATACATCAAATTAACAAGAGAAGGCACTACTGCATCTGCTTAAGCATTATTTCTTTATGGTCTGCCATTCCGTCCTATGCTGGGGATGCTGGTGGAAGTAAGATTTGGGAAGGTTATATTTATTCCAGGCCATAGAAAACAAGATAAATACACAAAAATGACTCCCCAGGATAGATGCATACCATCTGTTAGTTATTACAGTTTTTTTTATTAATGTGTTATTCTTGTCACCACTAGAGGGCGCTGCAACCCACACACAGGATTCTAATTTGGAAACCTTTGCATTGCACAGACTTTTTTTTATATTCATATAAAAATAATCTGCTTCATGTGAACAATCCAATCAATATGTGAACATTTTTTTTTTTAAATCATGTTCCTTGCAATGATTGCTATTCTATATGTACCTAGGAAAGATATATTTGCTCACTACATATGTAGCACTACTTCAAGGTTAGTAATGGTGCACAGTGTGGCATGTGACGTCAAGACGCTGGACGCCGCGGCCCTTTTGATTGTTTGATAAATGCGCATTTGTTCTAATTACATGTGAGTGTGTTACTTGTACATTAAAGTGCTTTTTGTTTTTAAATAAACTTACTGCACTATGGTAGCTTTTTCGTTCATACTTTCATGAGGTGCTAAACTGAATGATTTGATGAAGCTATCCGAGGATGTGCATGTTTTGTTAGGAGATGTGTAATTCATGGTGATTATCCAAAGGCATGGCTAATTTCCTTATTATTTCCCATGATTGTGAGGCTACTGCTGGATTGCAGAGGACATTTGGTCCACATCTTAGTTGGGAATTTCCAGCACAGGGCTCAGTTTGCATCTATGCATTTTGCAGTTTGCAGTTTCTACAGTGCATTTTGCAGTGCGTTTTGTGTTTTTGTACACATGTTTTTCATGCGTTTTGCTGTTGTTTTGTGTCTGACGGGCATTGTGTTTGACGATGGATCTACACTGCGGGACATTGTTTTTTTTTATTTTTTTAATAAAGGACTTGTCAAAAACTTGTGAAGTGTCTTTACTCAATTTTTTTAATTTTTTTGGTGAATGAGTAGGGTGTTTTGGTCACATGGGGGGGGGGCAAGATCTAGGGGCTTCCAGGTTCCGAATAATCCTTCCGCCCGCAGACCACCGGCCAGGGTTGTGGGGAAGAGGCCCTAGTCCCCATCAACATGGGGACAAGGTGCTTTGAGGGAGAGCAGAGCCCCCCCCCCTGCCCCAAAGCACCCCCCGATGGTGAGGGCACGTGGCCTGGTATAATTGGGGGGGGGGGTGCTCACTCGTCCCCTCCCTTTCCTGACCTGCTAGGCTGTATGCTCAGATAAGGGTTTGGTATGGATTTTTTTTTTGCCATGGGGTTCCCCTCAAAATCTATACCAGACCTGGAGGGCCTGGTATGGATTTTTTGGGGGACCCCCGCGTTTATTTTGCTGATTTATTGCCGGCAATTCTCGTTTTTACATTCAGCTGTCAGTGGGGAAGCCCGTTGACAGCTGATGACTCATTGGCTGTTAAGGACGCGGCGACCCGTTTCTTAACAACCAGATATACACAGTCTGTTATAGAGAAAATAAATAAATGAAAAAGGCATTTTAAAAATACATTAGAAACGCAACACTTGCGTCCATTACACGCAAAATGCAATCTGCTGTAGGAAACAAAGTCCCTGACCCTTTCCAAAAATGAAGCGACTGAAAAACGCATAGATGTGAACGTGTACCATAGGAAACCATGTTCAATGGACTGTTGAAACTGCAAACTGCAAAACGCACAAAAAAATGCATAGCTATGAACCAAGCCTAATAGCTATAACAGCTATAAGGGGCCGGATTCAGATAGATTAGCGGATCTATCTGATTTACGATCCGCCGGCGCAATTTTGCGAGGCTAGTGCATGATTCATAAAGCACTTACCTCGCAAACTGCACCGTCGGATCCTAACTCCCCCCGGCGGAATGCAAATTCCGCGGCTAGGGGGAGTGTACAATTTAAATCAGGCGCGTTCCCGCGCCGATTTAACTGCGCATGCGCCGGGGCGAAAAAGCCCAGTGCGCATGCTCCAAATGACGTCGCTACGACGTCATTGTTTGCGGCGGGTACGTCGTTTGCGGCCATCGGTATTCCCGATCGCGGTACGCAAACGACGTAGAAAATTTAAAAATCGGCGCGGGAACGTCGGCCATACTTAACATTAGCTACCCCTCATAGAAGCAGGGGTAGCTATCCGCCGGAAAAACCCGAACGCAAACGACGTAGAAAACGAGCGACGGGCGGGCGTACGGACGTGAATCGGCGGTTTTCCTCATTTGCATATGCAACGGGTAAAAAATCGCGACGACACCTAGTGGCCGGCGGGAGATTACAGCCTAAGATTCGACTGGTGTAAGTCACTTACACCAGTCGGATCCAAGGGAGATCTATGCGGAACTGATTCTTATGAATCAGTCGCATAGCTCCGACGGTGGGATCTCAGAGATCCGACGGCGGATCAGGAGATCCGCCGTCGTATCTATTGATGAATCTGCCCCAAGGTGTTTTTAGACCGCTCTATAATTTGAGGACAAGCAAATTAGCCCCATCACTGTGGTGTTGTGTTTATTTATCAATCACACTGAAAACTGGTGCCAGGATTCCTCAATCTTAAAGGGTCACTAAAGCAGTGGTCTCAAAGTACCGGCCCGCGGGCCATTTGCGGCCCGCGGACCAGTTATAAATGGCCCTCAGGCAGGGTGGAAGTGAGGGGAGCAAAAAAAAAAAAAAATTTTTTTTTTTTTTTTTTTTTTTTTTTTTGTTGAGCTGGTGCCATCTGGTGGTTAGCCGTTGGTATTACAAGTTATTACCACCAGATGTAAGCTGGCGCCATCTGGTGGTGGCCGTTGGTATTACAAGTTAAGCATTACAAGTTAAACAGAAATTCTAATGTCATTTTACACTATTTTCACTGCCATATTCTTCCCTCTAATTAGAACCCCCAAACATTATATATATTTTTTATCCTAACACCCTAGAGAATAAAATAGTGATCGTTGCAATACTTTCTGTTACGCCGTATTTGCACAGCGGTCTTACAAGCGCACTTTTTTGGGAAAAAATTACACTTTTTTTAATTAAAAAATAAGACAACAGTAAAGTTATCCCCATTTTTTTTAATATTATGAAAGATAATGTTACGCCGAGTAAATTCATACCCAACATGTCACGCTTCAAAATTGTGTCCGCTTGTGGAATGCCGACAAACTTTTTTACCCTTTAAAATCTTCATAGGCGACGTTTAAAAAAATCTACAGGTTGCATATTTTAAGTTACAGAGGAGCTAGAATTATTGCTCTCACTCTACCAATCGCGGCGATACCTCACATGTGTGGTTTGAACACCGTTTACATATACGGGCGCTGCTCACGTATGTGTTCGCTTCTGCGCGCAAGCTCGTCGGGACGGGGTGCGTTTTCTGGCTCCTAACTTTTTTAGCTGGCTCCTAGATTCCAAGCAAATTTGTCAAACCCCTACTTACACCAGTGCTGGTGGTAATAATGCGCTCGCTGACACTAATAATTTAATAATGTGTTCCAATACTGTTGTTTTTGAAGTTTGAAAGTTTGCATGCGGCCCCCCATGGCATATGAAAACTTGTCTTGTGGCCCTCAGGTAATTTGAGTTTGAGACCCCTGCACTAAAGGAAAAAAATGTTTTTGCTGAAATGACTGTTTACAGGGTATAGAGACATAGGGGCAGATCCACAAAAGAATTACGCCGGCGGATACGCCGGCGTAATTTTAAATTTCCTGCGTCGTATCTTTGTTTTGTATCTACAAAACAAGATACGACGGGATCTGGGATCGATCCGACAGGCGGATCTTAGATGCAATTTTTCGGCGGCCGCTAGGTGGCGTTTCCGTCTAATTCTGCGTTGAGTATGTAAATTAGCTAGTTACGGCAAACCACGAACGTACGTCCGGCCGGCGCATTTTTTTACGTCGTTTGCGTTTGGCTTTTTCCGGCATATAGTTAAAGCTGCTGTTATGAGGCGTAGTCAATGTTAAGTATGGCCGGCGTTCCTGCGTACAATTTTGAATTTTTTTACGTTGTTTTCGTAAGTCGTTCGAGAATAGGGATTTGCGTAGAATGACATCACCGTCATGAGCATGGGCTTTTTTCCTGGGTTAATTTTGAGCATGCGCACTGGGATACACCCACGGACAGCGCATGCGCAGTTAAAAAAAAAACGTTGGGTCACGACATATTAACATAAAACACGCCACCATTACATCCATTTAAATTCCACGCCCTTACGCCGCCATAGATACACTACGCCGCCGTAACTTACGGCTCAAATTTTTTGTGGATTCGAAATAAAAAAAATAAGTTGCGGCGTAGTGTATCTTAGATACGCTGCGCCCGGCGGAAGATTACGCGCAGGTACGTGGATCTGCCCCATAATAGTTGACTGATTCCTTTTAAAAATTATTAAAAATAGATAAAAAACAATCATCTAATGTACCTACAGTTTAGTTTAGTTTTTGCTGTTGTTTCCTGGTTCTCTGATGTACAGAGCCAGAGAGCCAATAGAGGGCAGTGAAGGTTTTGCAAAATGTAACTGGATCGGTGCTGAGAAGTTTTAGGCCTCGTACACACGACAGAGATTCTCGGCAGAATTCGCCGAGAAACTCGGTCAAAACCCGGATTCTGCCGAGAATCTCTGTCGTCTGTACAGTTTTGGCTCGATGGAGCCGCCGAGGAGCTCGACGAGAAAATAGAGAACATGTTCTCTATTTTCTCGTTGGCCGCGTTGTTCTATAGGAGAAGGCGGCCCGCCGAGCTCCTCGGCGGCTTCATCCCAAAACGAGACGAGGAACTCGACGTGCCAAGCACGTCGAGTTCCTCTGTCGTGTGTACGGGGCCTCAGACACACAGGGCCAGATTCTCAAAGAATCGACGTTGGCGTAGTGTAAGCCATTTACACCACGCCACCGTAACTTACTGGAGCAAGTGCCGTATTCTCCAAGCACTTGCTCCGTAATTTGCGGCGGCGTAGTGTAAATGGCCCGGCGTATGGCCGCGTAATTCAAAGGGGGCGGCTTGTATTCAAATTAAGCGTGCCCCTGCGCCGATCGAACTGCGCATGCGCCGGGCGGAAAAAGAGCCCAGTGCGCATGCTCCAGCTCACGACGGAAAACGTCAATGACGCCGACGTGAGCGTCATTGACGTAAAGTCGTATTCGCGGACGACTTTGTAAAACGACGTAACTGACGGAAAAAGACGACGCTGAGCCGACGCCATACTTAACATGGCATACGGCGGACTGGCGTAAGGTTACCCCTCATATAGCAGTGGTAACCTTACGCTTACGGAAACAACGTAAATGACCATGGGCGTCCGCTAACATTTTTTCAGGGGGGGGGGGGGGGGCGCTTCGGCAGCGGCGACACACAGTCGCATTTTTTAACCGCTAGCGGGGGTTAAAAGTGCCCCCCCACGTTAAAATTTAAAAACGCCCCACTGTGACCCCTGCATCTTCAATATCTCTTTGTCACTACTGTGTACCCCCTCTCCACAACTGCACCTCTGGACCCCTTTACATTACACAACACCCCACAGCTCTGGACCCCTTTACATTACACAGCACCCTGCATCACTGGACCCCTTTACATTACACAGCACCCTGCATCACTGGACCCCTTTACATTACACAGCACCCTGCACCTCTGGACCCCTTTACATTACACATTGCTGCATTTTTTGGAATTGCAACAAAGATGCAGCATGCAGGACTTTATGTGCACTTTCAGAACATGCAGCAAAAATGTACAACCTAATAGACGTCTATGGGAGAGAGAGAGAGAGACTTGTAAAGCGCAACATATGCGAACTGAATCGCCTCTGGGCGCTGTATCTGGGGACTGGGGGTAACATGCAGCAAGACAGTGCCAGTACACCAGCATTGCGACCAAACTGCAGCATACATGTGCGTGAACCCACATCAAAAAACATAGGAGGGCAAGAAACTGTCACAGGCTGCAGTGCTAGTAATAACAGGCTGCTAGCCTAGTACTGTGCAGAGGGGGGGGGGCAGGAAGTGAGGGAGGAGAAGCTCACTTGTCACTTACTTGGTGGCAATGGACAGTCCCAGGAGGCTCACTTTTTTTTTCTAAGGCTGTGGATGGCGACTGAGCAGACTGCTCTGTTTTAACTTTCCCGCCCACATATCCTCTTCACAGACAACACACGTTCTGACAGAAGTGTGAGCGGGGAAAGAGAGAGCAGATCCATGCACCCAGCCTCTGATAGAGCTTTGTGTGGAGGAGGGAGGGGCTGGGCTGAACTCAGACACACAGACTTACAGCCCTGAACAGAGCTCATCGCTGCAGTACTGAATCCGGCCATGCCGGCCACCTGAGCTGCCGTTCACAGCCAGCTCAGCGGGAGCGGAGTGAATGTATTGTAACACACTGACAGACTGCAGACATGAATGATCATGGCAGTGACACTCTTTTACGATCCCAGGGGGGGTCAAACGCCCCCCCTTGCCCTATGGAGCGGACGCCCATGTAAATGACGACTACGCGGCGCAAATTTGTTCGGGAATCGGCGGATCAGGCTCATTTGCATAGTCAAATGAGAACTGAACGTAAACACCACCTAGCGGCCAGCGTCGAATTACATCTAAGATCCGACGGTGTAAGTGACTTACACCTGTCGGATCTTGGCCGTATCTATGCGAAAATGATTCTAGGAATCACTCGCATAGATACCCGGGTCCAAAAACATGAGATACAACGGTGTTTCCTGAGATACACCGTCGTAACTCTTTTGAGAATCTGGCCCACAGTAATCACACCTCCTTGATTAGTCACCACAGAGAGAAATCTCCCAGTACTGTGGTGATCAGGAAACAAACAACCAGGAAGTGTCCAGAACAGAGAGGAATTACAGCAACATCAAAGCAAAAACGAACAATGAGGACATGAAACCAGGACTGCAGTAAGGTAAAGGAAGCTATTTAGCTAAAAAAAAAAGAATTCCTTTAGTAACCCTTTAACTATCCAAATAATATGGACCATTTTGGATAATTATGAACCTTTGATGTTATTATCTGTTATTTTAGGCGCTGCACATATCATCATAAGTGCAGCACAGTGGTTGTACCTTACTGTTTTTCTCTTTGGTGGCCCATAGACCTTAGGTGACAATTGATTGCATAGATTTAAAGTGCATCTATGCCAACACTATGGACATTAAACTATATACATATTTTTTCACAAGCTTTTTGTTTTTCCGAACGTTATTAGCAATTTTGCATTGAGGTATGGGTATAGAGAAGCAATGGAGTAGGTGCTGTTGTGCCTTATGGATTTGGGGATGTGAGTTTTGTGCAGATTGGAGGGGGAGTGTTTCTCAATTGTGTGTTTGTTGGGAATAATACAAAAAGTAGCCTGGGGGTATGTTATATAGAGTACACAATGCTGGAATGGGTGGAGGGTTTAGAATGTCTATGATAAATAGATGACCTGTTGTGGAGATGCCACCCGGTTCCTCCATAAGGAGTAAGCAGTATGGTGTTTACCTTGTGAAGCTGAGTATTTCTCATTATGAGAAGATATTTGGATATGTAGGGAAGGGAATGAAATTTCTATCTAGTCTGCAATTTAGTAAGGCCCTTCATGCAGTGGGGGAAAAAAACTCAAGTGAGAGTTTTTCTATGAATGTGCCAGGGATTGCTCTCTGAAGCACTAAGGCCGCGTACACACGGGCAAACATGTACGATGAAACCGGTCCGCCGGACCGTTTTCACCGTACATGTCTGCCCGGGGATTTCTGTACGATGGCTGTACTAACCATCGTACAGAAATCCGCTCGTAAACAATACGCGGGGCGTGTCCGCGCCGTCGCCGCGATGATGACGCGGCGACGTGGGCGGGCCTGCCAGTTAAATGCTTCCACGCATGCGTCTAAGTCATTCAACGCATGCGAGGGATGGCGGGCGCTCGGACATGTACGGTAGGTCTGTACAGACGACCGAACATGTCCGAGCGGGCAGGATTCCAGCGGACTGTTTTAAAACAAGTCCAGAAATATTTGCCCGCTGGGAAAAGGCCCGGCGGGCAAATGTTTGCTGGAATCCTGCACGCTCGGGCCTACACACGACCGAACATGTCTGCTGAAACTGGTCCGCGAACCAGTTTCAGCAGACATGTTTGGTCGTCTGTACGGCCCATCAGAATCGCGATTTTACAAGTCCTTGCAAGCACTGTGTCAAGTATCCCAAAATAAATCTACTGTAAAACTAATAAATCGAACATAAAAGCAGAGCATGGTGATTATTGCAGGGCCAGCAAATAAAAACATGCAGCTTATAGGAATATCCTGCCCACACTGTCAATGTGAAGTGGATTCAAATTCAGCAGAAGCTTCACCCCTTGTCATAAGCTTGCATGTCTGCTGAGTTTGTGTCATCTTCACACAAAAAGCACAGGCAGGATCTTCCTACACTTTCCCCCTCCACTTGCAATATTTGTGGGTGTTGAGGACTTACACTAAAGAGTTTTTGGCCCACTGGTAGACTGTTTTTTCAAGCCTGATTTCAAGCTTATGGAATATAAGTGTAATGTTTTTTTTAAATTGTAATGAATGATGTGATCTTGAAAATTCAGTGTGCTTTGTTTTTACATTGTACAGCCAACAGTTTATAGACCAAGAGCAGGCTTCCCACAAGCTTTTGCAGTGTGTCTGTGGAAATTTGTGCTTATTCAACTAAAAGAAAATTTGTGAGATCAGGAACTGGTGTTGGATGACCTGGCTTGCATTCAGCATTCCATTTCATCCCAAATGCCCTGTACGCACAACCGTTTTTCTCGGCAGGAAAAAAAACGACGTTTCCTCTCAAGCCTGCTTTGCATACAAACGTTCAGGCCAAATACCGCCCGTCCAAAGCGCGGTGACGTACACCACGTACAACGGGACTATAAAGGGGAAGTTCCATTCAAACGGCGCCACCTTTGGGCTGCTTTTGCTGATCCTTGTGTAAGTAAAAGTTTGGTGAGAGACGATTCGCGCTTTCAGTCTTCGTGCTTTTCAGTCTGTTACAGCGTGACGAATGTGCTATCTCCATTACGAACGCTACTTTTACCAGAACGAGCACTCCCGTCTCATACTTGATTCTGAGCATGCACGTTTGTTTTCCCTTCGGAAAAGCATACACATGACCGGTTTTCCCGACAGGAAAAAGTCTGAAAAAGAAAGCATGTTCTCTCTTTTTTCCCTTAGTTTTCCTGTCGGGAAAACTGCGATGGAGCATACACACGGCCAGGATTCCCAGACAAAAGCTCTCATGGTAGTTTTCCTGCCGGGAAAACCGGTCATGTGTACGAGGCATAAGGCGTTCAGTAGGGTTGGGGTTGGGCTGTGTGCAGGCTACATGACTTCCTCCCCATCCAAACTCATTAAACCATATCTTATGGAGCTGGCTTGCTGCACAGGGGCACAGTCATGCTGAAAAGGAATGTTCCCCAAACTGTCGCTGAAATGTTGAAAGCCCACAGTTATAAAAATATATAATAAATATAGTCTGTAAATACTTTGAGTGTATATTTTTCATATTTTGCTGACATTTAATTAAGATAAAATATGTTTATTATTATTCCTAATGATGTGGATGCCTAATCCTCAAAATGCATTGGCCCAGTTGTGACAGCAGCACATATGTGATACTTTGGATCCTTTACTCTTCTACATAGAGAATTGATGAGGACCGTACCTGTTCCCTGTGGGCTCCCTAGGGTGCCTCAGGCACTCATTATGACCTTCCTACATTTCAGAAATAGCATGATAATTGCCTACAGTGCTCTAAATTAAGAACATTGCTTTTGATGTTTGGATGGTCTATGGCCAGCCTTAATCATAGTAATATGCAAAGCCAATGTTACTTTACAAGACTACAAGACCACTTGCAGGAATCTGATATTTATGTTTTGTTTTGCAGGAATGATGGGTGAAAAGGGAATAAAAGGAAGCATGGGTCGCCATGGTAAAATCGGCCCCATTGGTTCTAAAGGTATTTAATTCTGAGACCAGGTTACACTATATGCCTGTTGGTATGGTAAACTGAAATACAGTACATTTTTATTCTTGGCTTTAGATACACATTAAAGATAACTGGAACAAAACAATCAGAGAACAAAGGTCTAATCAATAGTATTGCCTGTAAGGCCTCGTACACACGATCGGTTAACCAGAGCACAACGGTCTGATGGACCGTTCTCATCGGATAGACTGATCGTGTGTACGAGGCTTAAGGCTCCCTGCTGCTGATCTTTTTTCCATCAGTCATGCCTTTTTGTGCACTGTCTCTCTGTGCCCATCTGTGTAGATGACCTGGTGGGCAAGTATTCAAGAATTCAATATTAGTCAAGATGCCATTTGTAAGAAACTCTATTGATGTTGTAAAGCACTATACAAAATGTTGGGTCTATATAAATCATGTATAAAAAATAATAATAATTTTATATATTTTTTCTGAGCAGCTATGTTAATCAAACAAAAAAGCCCCTTAAAAAACAATGATAAAGGCTATATACACTTTTGAACTGTGGGCCCTTCCCTCCATCTCAAAGACCGCCCCTGACTACTCCTCCTTACCTGACCCAACATCTTCTCTCTTTATGCGATAGATTCATCCTTCCATGTGGGCTGCCACATTAACTATGACACTTGACTGCACCATTTCACAGGCTCAACTTAATTTCCCTTCATCCAATTGTGGATTACTCAATTACAACTTACTGCCTTTCTCCATACATTTAGGAAAGAAACCCACCCAGTGCTCAATCTCACCCAACTGGGAGGCTTTCTCTCCCATAACATACTGCTTGACCACACTGTATCCCAGTTATATAGAATTTTGAGAGGGGGCCCTTCTGGAGGGGATCTCCTGTTTCAATAAACATTTCCTGGTATCTCCTTTTCTGAAGAGGATTAGAGGAAATGTTTAATTTTTACTCATAAACTGTCCATGTCTTCATATTTCCAGGAAAACATTCTACTATGTCCATATGGCACCGGACCCCAGTTGACCTAAAGCGTATATACCCTACCACCTCCAACATTTGCTGGAGATGCCAGGAAACTGAAAGTGTCTACCTTCACATTTGGTGAGACTGCCGCTTGCCCTTACCATTCTGGCAAAATATATTCCTTTCCTACAACCCTACCATTGCCCTATTGTATATGATCCTTTGGCCCAGCTCCAAAATTAAAAAAGGGCATCTTACAGCATGATTTACTAGTGGCTCAGTTGGCTATATCCCGACACTGTAAATCTACCTCCTGACCTCTTGGAATGGGCCCATATTTTAAACAGGATCATAGCAATGGAAACTTTGGTCGCGGATAATGGCCCTAATCTTGAAAAGATACGCACAACGTGGACATGCTGGCGGTTTTTAGTGATTTTTCCACTCTCCGAGCCTTAGTGGCAAAATAATTGGTTGACTCCTCTTGAGGTTTCTTTGAGTGTTTTTTTGGATTCTTTCTCCCCTTTCTAGTCACCCATATCCTTCCTCCTACAAATCCCCCTGTAATGCCTTGTACACACGACCATTTTTCCCGTTGGAATAAACTCCGAAGGTTTTTCCGATGGAGTTCCGACGGAATTCTGCTCAAGCTGTCTTGCATACACACGGTCACACTAAAATCCGACGGTCAAGAATGCAGTGACGTAAAACACTGAGACAAGCTGAGAAAGTGAAGTTATATGCTTCTGAGCATGCGTTGAATTGTTTACGAGCATGCATGGTGTTTGTTCCGTCGGAAAAGCATACAGACGATCGGAATTTCCGATCAAATTTTCTTCCAACGAAAAAATTGAGAACATAATCTCTAACTAATTCCGTCGGAATTTCCGATGGAAAAAGTCAGACAGGGCATACACGCAGACAAAATTTCTGATGAAAAGCTGCCGTCTGACTTTTTCCGTCGGAAATTCAGCTCGTGTGTACAAGGCATTACACTTTTAAGGTATCCTTTTTAAGTGATATGTTTCCAACAATTGGTTTTCATAATGGACTTCAAGCATCCTGCTTGCTACAGGGTAATTGTATATACATAGTATTATTTCAATCCTAGATATCCTTTACAAATATCGCTTCTTGTTATAGTATTGTAATCACATGCACCTTTGTATATTAGTAATTTTAAAAGCTTCTTGAATAAGCAGTTTTTGCCCAAAAAAAAAACAAAAAACGAATGATAGAGCATTGCAATTCTTTTTACTTTTCAGGTGAGAAGGGAGATGTTGGTGACATGGGTCCACCAGGTCCAAATGGAGATCCAGGTATACCTAAGATTTTCACAATTAATGCCATTAATGGTATTAAAAATATTCACTGACCTAATTTAATCTACTGTTATTTCCCGTGTGATAGTTTTTCCTCAAAGTGTCAGGATTTTGTGCATTAAAAATCTGCTAGGCCCTAAAGTGAAGGCAGGTCTTCCAGTCTTATACTCGTCTGTCCCCAAAATCTCTGGTATATGGCCTTCTCAGGATCTTTTCCATCTTGCCAGTTCATGTTCACTGCAATCTTTCTGTTGGATTACAGAATATTAATAATAAAGGCATCGGCAGTTGCATTCTATTGCCTGCATCTTACATTTTAGAAAAGGTGGCTAGCTTGTTTAAATCTTTTATCTTCGCCCAGTCTTGCAGGTTTAGCATCTTTGGCCATCTTGATTGCCTGCCCTGTGATGTCATTACTCCCATGCTTGCGCAAAGAAATTTCATCCCAGTAACATGGCACGCAGAGAAGATAGACTGAGCCATTCATGTCTGACTCAAAGTATATTTAGTAGAAAGGGAGCTGGCTTGTAGAAGAGACATAACAGCAAATTGTTATTTAAAAAGCACAACTTTTCAGCTTTAATACCATCCTAAATTAATAAATTCCAGAGACCAAGGGCCAGATTCACAGAGCAAGTACGCCGGCATATCTACTGATGCGCCGGCGTACTTTCAAATTTCCAGCGTCGTATCTTTAGTTTGAATCCTCAAACCAAGATACGACGGCTTCTGGGTTCGATCCGACAGGCGTACGGCTTCGTACGCCTTCGGATCGTAGGTGCAATACTTCGGCGCCCGCTGGGTGGAGTTTGCATCGTTTTCCGCGTCGGGTATGCAAATTAGCGATTTACGATGATCCACAAACGTACGCGCGGCCGTCGCATTTTCTAACGTCGTCTGTAGTCGGCTTTTTCCGGTGTATAGTTAAAGCTGGTATTTTGCGGCGTATAGATAGACTTGCCATGTTAAGTATGGCCGTCGTTCCCACGTCGAAATTTGTTTTTTTTTTGTGCGTAAGTCGTCCTTGAATAGGGACGTCATTTCGTTGCGACGTCTTTTCGCGCAAAACACGGCGGGAAATTTCTGGACGACGCATGCGCAGTTCATTCGGCGCGGGGACGCGCTTCATTTAAATGAAACCCGCCCCCTGATCGCCGATTTGAATTCCGCCGCCAGAAATACACTACGCCACTGTAACTTACGGCGCAAAATCGTTGTGGATTCGAAATTCCGCCAGGTAAGGTACAGCAGCGTAGCGTATCTCTGATACGCGGCGCAAGTGCAATTGTATGTGGATCTGGCCCCAAACCTTTATTTTCTTTAGGGTCAAATGTTACCACCATATACATTTGGCCACATTGCACTTAATACCTTTACCAAATCTATTGTGTTCCTTAAGCCTAGAAGACCGTTTTTGCAAAAGACAAAAAACTAAAAAATAAACACAGAGGAGAAATTGCAGCAACAGAATCTGCAGCAGCTGTGCATAGTAACCAATCAGCTTCTTACCTCAGTTTGCTCAGATGTGCTTCAAAAATCAAAGGTAGAAGATGATTGCTATGCACAGTTGCTCCAGGTTCTGTATGTGCCAGTTTTGAGAAAATTTCCCTCACTGCATTTTGTTAACCCTATGAGGTCAATACATGCAATAATAGTATTTAGAGCTTTCTCAACTTCTTTTTATAAAATTGTAACCATGAGACTCAAAGGTGATTGTTCTAAGCTTCCCTAGTAGTGTTACTTTTATATTAGTATTATGGTTTGTCTCAGTCCCATCATTGTCACTTTTGCAAGACACATTGAAACCAATATAAATATGAATAAAATATTACGAGAAATTATGTGAACCTTCAAAAACAAAATTCATATACTGAATACTGTTATTACACGTATAACCAAAAAAAAACAATATTTTTCATGACAGTAGTAATCTAATTCAGTCTTTCTGCCACAGAATCCAGGGGTATTGGTATTGATTAGGAACACATCCCATTGTTGGGACATGTTCAACCAGAATCTCTGCAAATTTTGGGTGTGCAGCCCATCCCAGATGGCTAGCACTTGGTATATGTAATGTATTGAAGACAATTCCTATGAGGATTAGCCAAGAAATAAGAAAGGATAGTGATACCTGCTCTCTCGACTTCATTTTGAAGGGATACCCTGTGAGTGCGGACAGCTGAGGAAAGCTGTTGGAGAGATGGACATCCAGGTCACGCAGCTGTCAACAGAGCTGAAGTTTGTAAAAAATGGTATGTATTAATTTACCCTTGTAGTTGTGCATCCATGCTGCTTATATAGGCCTATTTAGCAAGACAAAGATCAACACGTTATGTAATATGGTACAAAACGTGTGTCCACATCTCATTCTCACCTTTACACTTACACTATTTGGCAAACAATATTTCCACACCCCTCCAAATTATTGAGTTCAGGTGTATCTAGTGACAGATACTGCTAATGCCACAGCACAAAAAGACAGTTTAGCCAACTGCGTGCTTCTAACCTTGTAACAACAGGTTGCAGAAGGTTTTGGTTCCAACATGACTGTACTTCTGTGCACAATATCAAGTCCAAAAAACATGTTATGACAAACTGTGTGTGGAGAAACTAAAGTGGCCTTCAAACAAGATCCAAGACCCAACATTTAGCCACAGTCATTCCATCTAAACGTTCTTCCATGGGAGGCAAACGACTCCAGAGTAGGGGTGCCATGCTGTGGAATGCCCTCTCCTTGGAACTTAAGATGACACCTAACCTTCTCCTCTTCAGAAAAAAACTAAAGACGGAGCTGTTCATCCAGGCCTATGGATAAATGTATATTCTTTTCCCTCTCACAGTCCGCCCCCTCATTGAAGGGGCCACTTGCCTCTCTAATAACTATGATGTCTTCTACCCCTCCTCTAGTATCCCCACTGTTCCTTTTTTCTTTTATATTTTTTTCTCATACACTTGACAGCTCTTTCCTCTTGCTCCCCTAAGGGCTGGATACCCTTTCCTTTCACTGCCCTCTCTTCTCTTTTCTCTCTCTTCTTTACCACGGATTGATTCAAAGTTACATCTCACCAGCGGCGCTTAGACGCTCACTTCACAGTGGGCATTTGGCACCTAATTAAGCTCAAAAATCAATCAATCAATCAACAGTCCTGACCTCAACTCCACTAAACACCTTTGGGATAAAATGGAACGCCAATTGTGAGCCAGGTCTTGTCCAACATCAGTTCCTCACCTCACAAATGCTTTTCCAATAATGGGCACATATTCCCACCGACCCATTCCAAAATATTGTAAAAACATTTCTAGAAGGATGGAAGCTGTTATGGTTTCAAAGGGAGGGGGGGGTCAACTCTATAAAAATAACCATATTTTTTTGCAATAGGATGTCCAACTAGTCTAGTGCAAATAGGTGCCCGCAAACCTTTGCTCATGAAGTCTAAGTGCAGTTACTCATAGCAGCCAAACCACTGAGCATTTCATTGCACAGCCAAAATGTTATCAGTGGCTACAGGTACTATGTTGCACCTAATGCACCATCATTACACAAGCCTGTGCTATTCCACATTTAAACAAATACATTATAGTACACTTTGTATATTATTTTCATTAACAAGTGCTTAAAGCGGAGCTCCACCCAAAAGGGGAAGTCCGCTTGTCTGCCTCCTCCCCCCTCTGCTGCCACATTTTGCACCTTTTGGGGGGGCGCAGATACCTGGTTTTGAACTCTGCAAACTCAGCCGGAAGTTCGGTCCCCCTAACTTTTCCTCTGCAGTTTGCCCAATGAGAGTGCGCAGAGCGCTTCCTGCCCGTGCTGTAGGGAACGAGCTGTGACGCCGCAAGGTTTTACTGCCAGTTTCCTATAGTGGAGATGGCGGCGGCGGCAGCACCCGATAGCCGATTGAAAAATCAGCTTGGGTGAAGACACTGCTGGATTCCTGGACTTGCAAGTGTTCTAATATTAGTAAGTACAGTATTTGTAGCTGCTGACTTTTCATTTTTCTGCCTGGAGCTCCTCTTTAACCAGTTTAGTTCACTTTTTTTGAATTCTCTCTATTTTTTTATTTCATCTTTTACTGCTCATTATATAAGAAAATACTAATTTTATAGGGAACAGAAAAATTCCTGAAGTAAATTTAATAATAATAAAAAAAAACAAAAAAACAATTTTTAAAAATATCTGTCCATGCAACATGATCTTTCACTTATAAACTTTCCCTATCCCCAAAATATGGATTTAGAAGATGCAGGAACTGACTGAAATTTGTTACTGTAAATATTACTAATCTGTGTATTTTGGATCTTCCAGTCAGTAGTTCTAGGATCTGCAGCCAGATTTATGTTTGCCCCTTATACAGTATTTTCCTGAATCGGACTGCCAGTACTGCAAGTGTGTTGTACTTGTGGCTGATGTAAAACCTGTACTTAGAGATATTTGAGACTGCCAATGCAGACCTTTTTCTGCATTTACTTCCTGCCTGAATGTCTCTAGGTTAATTACCCAATGATTTTCTGGCTCAGAACAATGGTGCTTCCACTGAAGTTAGACCAAAATCGGAACTGTTGATCTTAGAATATTGAATCTACTGCATCAGTATTCCAGCCTGGTAACTAAAATTTGGAGGTTAAAAAAGGCAGCCTCCATATTTCTCTTATTACAGGTTCCCTTTAACTTCCCATTCCTGATGTTTTGGGGAAACAAAGCGTATCCTTTAGGGGCTCATTCACACCTCTCCAGTGTAGTTATAATTCATGTGTTAACAGAACACATGCTACTGCATACTACATGCCATGTTTTAATAGCACCTCAAAGCACAAACCTAATGCATCTTTGATGCACACCACAATACATGGTAATGCACTACTGTGTATTGTGTTGCTCTGCATCGGAAAAAATGGTGCACATCAAATTTTTGGTCAACTTTGGTGCGTTGACAGCCATTCAAAGAAATGGGCTGCGTTAAAGCAACGCGTGTTAATGCTCACTTTTTAATGCAACACATCAAGACAGTCAAGTGCGAATGGTCTCTAAAGGAAATCTAAAATCTTTTAAAATTGTTTTAGGCTAACAATAGTATTGTCCAACAAAAAATACAAAACACCAAACTAGCGCTGTCCCCATACACAGCATTCAAATAATAACAGTCTATATAAAAAAAAGTTCTCTTAGCTCTAGGTGCTGCAGCTCTCTCGGGAATCCACTGGGTGGCGGACTTGGTCTGTAACATATAGAAGAAAGAGAGCGCAAAGCGGACCTAGTGTATTATCGTTTAATGTAAAAAAACAGGATCAATTCAAAGGGTTAAACTCACAAACGCGGACATCAGGGTCGCATGTACAGCAATCAATGTCTCCTTTCCTGGCCTGTGTGGATCAGTTGGCTCCCAAAAACAAGTGATGTGGGATGTTAATGGGATGTACGCTTCCTTATCACATCGGGATGGGTTGTTGCTGTGAAGCACGCGCCCACCGGCGCTGCGTGACGTCACTTGCGGCCGTGAAGGGAAGACCTAGTGAGTACGGTAACTCCTCTTGGCTAGACTAAAGCTGTTGCCAGGACTACATGTTTCGGAGGCGGAGCCTCCTTCTTCAGGTCTAGTTCAGGTCAGGTTCTTCAGGTCTTCAGGCCTAAAGAAGGAGGCTCCGCCTCTGAAACATGTAGTTGTGGCAACAGCTTTAGTCTAGCCAAGAGGGGTTACCGTACTCACCGTGTCTTCCCTTCATGGCTGTGAGTGACATCACGCAGCACCGGCGGGCCCATGCGTGTGCTTCACAGCAACAACATAGCCTGATGTGATGAGGAAGCGTACATCGCATTAAAATCCCACATCACTTGTTTCTGGGAGCCAACCGATCAACACAGGCCAGGAAGGGAGACATTGATTTTTGTACATGCGATCTTGATGTCAGCTATAAAGCGGATGCTCCTAAGAGTGCAGATGAGCTTTCTTAATATTTATAAAGGAAGGTCCCAGAACCTCCAAAGACCTCAGGCCAAAGAGTCAGGGATAGCTGACATCCGTCTTTGTAGAGTGGGTTACAAGGCATGATGGGTGTAATGCAAGATGGAGTGATGGGTGCCAGACACTTTTTGAATGCAAAAGAGATTTATTGTCTCTTAACAGAACTGTGGGAGAGCGGGTTGGGGCCAGGACACCCTTAAGTAGATGCAATGATAATTGGCAGACTCAGAGACTTCTAGACAGCTATACAGTGGAAGGCCTCCAGTCGGATACCACTTCTGTATAGGTAGGACTGCTGTCTCCTTTGGCAAAAAATCTTGTAACAGTCACTAACGGTAGTTATATTTAACTATTGGTAACACAAATAGTTCTCCTCGCACTCGAAACTCTCTACAGTCTCTTACTATAGGTCTTCACGCACTGATCTCCCAGTCTCTCACTAGACTCTCAGACCCAATCGCCACTGGATCCCCTGAGCTCTTCCATTTCCATAACTCCATGTATCTTTCTCAAGTGTCACCTCAGCTTCCCTGCTGGGTTCTTGACTTGGCACTCACACATACTCCTTAAATGTCACCCCTGCTGACCCTCTAGGTCCCTGGCTTGGCACTCACTGATGCTCCTCAAGTGTCATTTCTGCTGTCCCGCTGGGTCCCTGGCTTGGCACTTGCTGAAGTTTTCCCACTTCTTCACCTTCCCTGGCTGGTGAAAAGACTGCTCTGGTACTGGCTCCAGCTTACTCACAGTGGTCTCCAGTAACAAGGTGGATGGTCCCTTAGTGAAGACAGCTTCCCCTCTACCTCCGATCACAACTGGTTCCCCGTCCGGCTGATCCGTTACTCTTGGTTGGACTCAAATCCTGCAGTCCTAACCCTACGCTACTTCTCCTGCTTTTGGATAGTCCCTCAGATAGCCCAGCAGCCAGATGTCCCGGGATAGGCCTCAGGCTTCCAATCTAGCAGCCTGGGGCAGCATAAAACATGTCCACCCAGTTAGCCATCAGGGTGGTACAGAACCCTGATCACCTGACTTCACCCAAATAAATAGGCTCTCCCAGCAGGCCAAGGGGCTAAAGTAACCCCCGCCAATTGGCTGAGACACCCCATCCATTCATAACCTGACCTTGCTAAGCCCTTGGCTAACTAATATCACCAGCATAACGCCACCTAGCGACAGAAGAGAGAAGGTGCAGCAGGTACAGAACTAGAGAGGAATCAGTGGATCTACTAACAATTAACCAGGGAAACCAAATTTACTAGCAAACCTGCCTAAACACCAGGGTGCTACATCTATTTGCAAACTGAGTATCATAGCCGCACCCCCTACTAATTCTTTATTTTTATTTAATAAAACCTGTAATCTTCCAAAAACAAGAAAATAGAAATGTGTCATGCATGTTTGTGGTTTTATCTCTGCCTAATTTTTTTAATGTACATTAAGATTGTTATAGAAATATAAGTGCTCAATTTTCAGCACTGCCCTCCCCCGCAGTTGTTGCTGGAGTGCGCGAGACAGACACTAAGATCTACTTCCTGGTAAAAGAGGAGAAGAAATACATAGAGGCCCAAGCCTACTGCCAAGGAAGAGGCGGTACACTCAGCATGCCCAAGGATGAGGCAACCAACAGTCTGATGGCTTCTTACATTAACCAAGCTGGCCTTAGCAGGATTTTTATTGGCATCAATGACCTGGATAGGGAAGGTCACTTTGTGTATTCCGACCGGTCTCCTTTGCAGACCTTCAACAAATGGAGGCAAGGGGAGCCAAATAACGCCTACGATGAGGAGGACTGTGCTGAGATGGTCTCTTCAGGAGGGTGGAATGATGTTTCTTGTCTCATAACTATGTATTTTATTTGTGAGTTTGACAAAGAAAATGTATAATTGTGTTTCTATACAAGTAAATTACATATGAAAGCACATACTTCAGCAATTTATCAGTGAAACTTTAAAGTGAGTGTGTGGCTATGCAGTTTTGCAATGATATATTATGTCTGATGTTTTTGCCAGTGAGATAGCACACCATTTCCTGCAGCCTACATGGCTACTGCTGTCCTCATGGGCAGCTTTAAGGGAGAAGCATCTGGTTCTACATTCCAGCCATCTCATGAGCCCAGAAATGCGGTTATATGGTATATCTTTTCTTCTTGGTAGCTGTACCATACACCAGACCCTATTTCTGGTAAGGTTATGCCCCCTTTGTTGCAGTAACTTGTCTAATCATCTGTCAGGTGGGCCAACACATGTTAAAAGACTGAGATCTCAGTTGAGGCAATATCACATAATGGTGGAACACTTAGAAAAAATATGTTCTAGTTGCATTGATAAGGTTTTTGAACTATATCTGTGTTATACCACTGATAGTTGAAGGGTCAGTTGCTGTTTTCTAATCACGTTTTTGAAAAAAAAAAGTAATAGGTATCTGTTCTTGCTAAGGAGACATTTACATTCATCACATTACCATCTCCCCAGGAAAACTTGTATCTACAATTTTAAATATGCAAATAAAGGGTTATTTAACAGACTATAAATGCAATTTGCTAAACTATAGACCATTAATTATTTGTTAGAATGATTGTTATTTTTTACAAGGTTACTGTTATTTTTGGCTCAAATTGTTGAAAATAATGATCGCTATGGCAAATAATGATCAATACCAGCTTAGCGAATTGACTTAGCTATATTCTTATTCCTAATATATTCCGCAAATTACTTTGGGAAGGGTAGGATGTAAATTCTGATTGGAGAAGGAAATGAGGGATACTGTAATTGTGGATTAAAGATGACTACTAGGGGTAAACCTTCTCCATCTTTACTAAGACTGAAGCTCATTCTAATGACAGTCAAATGCTAACCCTAAAAAATGCATAGCGATTTACTGACTCCCTATTTCCCAGACAGCTACAAGGCAACCAGGTCCACATCTATTACTTTTGTCCATCTCTTATAATCAGTTACCGTGGACAGCCACACAGGATCTTTTGTGGTGATCAAATCATTTGAGGCTTGTAAAGCAAACCCAAACATTAGTTCCATTATCCACCTTGCTCAGCAGGTAAGCAGAGCAGCATGAGATGTCTGTACACACATACTTCATATTTGGTTGCATTGCTTCTGTCACAAACACATCCAGGGGCACACCAAGAGCTTTGTGGTGCTCCCTAGGTACCACTTACTAGGTCAGGAGGCCCGGGTCGGGTCAATCGCCCCCCCGGTTGTTTGGCCCTGCAATTACCCCATAAAGGCGAGCATCGCTTCACTCCAGGTTAAAGGGCGGCGGCAGCCATGTGTCTCCTCTGTCATCGTCCTAGGCAACCAATAGGATTGGGTGACGGGTCTCAGGACCCGCTTCCTGATTGGCTGGGAGGAGGATTAGTGTGAAAATAGCCAATATTCATTCACTATTGTCACACACCTGGGTGGGCTCAGGGCGCAGTGCTCTGCACCCCAAGCACACCCTTTTTTGAAGCCTATTAGAGCCTCTGGCTCTAATTACGTGATTAAAAAAACACCAAAAAAAAAACATTGGAATCCATGTGTCTGGCGCCCGCTTGTAGATTAGGGGGCCGGATTCATGGACAGGGGGGCAGCACCCATGCTCTCCTAATGGACGGGCCACCACTATGTAGCTGTATACTAGATCTCGCCCCAATAGTGTTTAGCAATATGAGGACATGGAGGAGGAGGAGGAGGGAGGGGAGTGTCATTTACCACTGTGTATATGCACAGATAAGAAAAAAGAGGAAATTAAGAGCTTGGCAGGGGACTGAAATTGAAAATGCTCCATAGAGGACACCATCTGGTTTACACAATCTCAGCCTGCAGTGGAGACACAGAGACGATGGGAAGGACAGCTGAAGGCAGGATCAACCAAGTATATTTCACCCTACACAAAAATAAATGCTTTGTTCACTTTTCGAGTATGAACATTCTGTTATATAGCATGTAATGAGTTTTTCAGAGTTTGGGTTTAATAACACTTTAGGCTCTACAAACACATTGTTTAAATTATGTTACTGTAATGACATACACATTTCCAATGTCCTTCAAGAAGACTGTAGAAGCAGTTTACTCAGTAGGCCTATAAAGTCAAATAGCATGTTTTTCTTGGTTGATGGAATTTTTTCTATTTTTACTGCAATTCTGCACACTCAATTAAGAAAGAAATTTAAAAAACACTTATGCCGCAGTCATTTTTTTGTGATGAAATAAAACAACGTTTTTAATCATGAAACAAAACAAAGTTTTTCAAACTTCATTTTAAAAAACGACGTTGCCTACACACCATCGTTTTTTCAAAATGCTCTAGCAAAGCGCGGTTGCGTTCAGCACGTACGACGACACTCTGTTGCATTCAAGCTCGCGTCATATCTTGCTTATGAACGTTGTTTAAAAAAACATTGTTTTAAACGTCGTTTTACCCACACCATGTAATTTTAAATGACACAAAAAACGACGTTTTGAAAAACTACATAAAAAATTGAAGCATGCTCAATTTTTTTTTTTTGTTGTTTTTCAGAAGACATAAAACACACGGTGATTTAAAAAGACGTTTTTAAAAATGAAGTTTTTTAAATCACAAAAAACGACCGTGTGTACGCGGCATTAGAGGTCTATTTATAAATGTTCTCACACAAGATTCACCCAACTTTCAAGCAAGGTTCACTGATTATCTAATATAATCTTATGTGAAAAATTAGAGAATCTTAGTTAAAATTATGATACATATACCGCTAAACATTTTTAATTTTCTTTCTTAACTGAATATGCAGGATTTCGGTATAAAATCTAAAAGCTGCCATCATGTATGTGCTTTCATATGGTTCACTTTTTCTTTTTACGTTATTTAATGTCATATCATCAGTATGCATACCACTTTTGATAAACAGCATTTATATATATTGTAGATGTGTAAATATAGAGGACTACTGTAAATGATAAATTAGACTATCCAGAAATAATATTATTGATGTTCTGTGTTAGTTTTTTTGTAATATTGTCATATTCCCTGAGTTGTATGTGAACAAATCAATTGTGCAAAGTAAAAATGTGTGCATTAATACACATAGGTTAAACCTACACCTGGGCACTATCTATAACACGTATTTCATAGATTGTTTATTACAAGCGTATAGTTCCCTCTATATTATTACTTTTTATGTCTGTTGGAATCATCTAGTTAGATATACATATTTTGTAGAAAAGCAACAACTTACTTACCGGTGAAGTATATGTTTATTTCAATGAGATTTAGGTAAAAATCAAGCAGACTGTTTTTCCTAATGGGTATATGCAGTTTAGTGTGGCAGCTCTAGTCAAGCATTTTGATGAAAAAAAAAAAAAGAAGGTATGTATTACAATTTTAACTACACATTGCACAAGTCCGATCAGATTTAAAGGAAACATAACAATGCATCTCTATTCATTAATCACTATTAAAAGTATTATTTTAATGCAGGGAGGACAAGTACCTAAATTTGAATTGGGTTCCTTCAGTCCCCTATGCAGCAGCACTCAGACTGGGGGAGGATCTTAAGTTTTTTTCCCGGGATATTTCTGTCAAATTTTAAATTGGTGCAGCTATTCATGGCTTCTTCTACACAGCCGCATCATTCATTCCCCATAAAGCGGGCAGTCGCATCTTCTACCATGACAAAGCGGTTTGTACTGAAGCTCTACATGGAGCACAAGTGCAGGGATGTCATCTGATTTGTAGTCTATTGATATTTCCTCAATTTTTGTAACTGAAGGTACCAGTACCTTGGTATAGACCAGGGCTGGAGAAAGACTCTGCAGGAGCCAGAGTACTGTACCCACTATCCACTGATTGGGGGCAATGCTCTGCAGGCTCCAATGCAAACAATAATAAATGCACACGGGTGCATTTTTTTTTTTTTTTTTACAAAAGGTGGAATTCTGCTTTAAGTTACCAAGAGGGTAACTTGGAAAAAAAAAACAGAAATATGATAGATTAGAAGGATGACTATAACAAAATCATTGACAGGGAGCTTCGGTGGCTCAACGCGATTGGCACTGCGCTGACAAGCCATTCACCTCTGCAGCTAGAGGTTCGGATCCCGGTCTCGGCTTCATGTGAATTGAGTTTGGTGGTCTCAGCCCGGCTCCCGGTGGGTGTGCTATGCAAGGTAAGCCTGTGCTTAGTACGCCCACCCCCCTCCCACAAAAACCACCACACCTACACACGCACTCTAAATTGGGTTAACACACGCCCATTGACCACGCGGTCTCTAAAGAGAGGCGAAGGACTAATGGGGCTGGTTGAGCAGGCTAATCCTCTCACTCCCTTATAGGGAGTCCCTCTGCCCCGTTGGGCTTCAAAGCGGAGCAGGTAGGGCGGGCTGTGTGGGAGGACCCCCTCACACACCCGCCATTGCCACCCGGGGCAGGGAGAAAGGTGGCAGATTGCCTCTGGGGGAGGCCTGCCTACTCCCAACTCCTGCAGTCCAGCTCCTCTCTCGAGTACACGCACAAAATACACTTTAAAAAAAAAAAAAAAAAAAAAAAAAAAAAAAAATCATTGACCAGATGTAGTCTTCTCCCTATTTAGAAAATTAGACTAAAGCCCTGTACACACGATCGGATATCTGATGGAATCTAATCCGATGGATTTTTTCATTGGATAGCCGATAAAGCTGACTTTCATCAGTCTTGCCTACACACCATCAGTTAAAAATCCGACCATGTCCAACGCAGTGACGTAAAACACCACGACGTGCTGAGAAAAATGAAGTTCAATCCTTCCAAGCATGTGTCGACTTGATTGTGAGCATGCGTTGATTTTTGACTGATGGACTTCCACACAGACGATCGTTTTTTTCTATCGGTTTTTTATCCATAGGAAAAATTTAAGACAGGTTCTATTTTTTTCACAGATGGAAAAAAAACGATGGGGCCCACACACAATCGGTTCGTCCGAAGAAAACGGTCCATCGGTCCGTTTTCATCAGACAAACCGATCGTGTGTACAGGGCTTCAGTGATTGAGATCCAGGTTGCTAATGCATGTTTTACAGAAAGTGGCAAACCATCAGTTTCAGTTAGCCCTGAAATGGAAACTTATTTTCTTTCCTGGGGAACTCTAAAAGACAAGGCAGTAAATTTGTACTTGAACATGTATGATGTGCCTAGGCAGGCATAGGGCTGCATATAAATATAAACAGTAAACTCTGATATAGTCTATAGTAATTTTGGGGCTATTGCAGAACAGTGACAGGGAAAATTGTGGTAAGTGATTCTGGGCGGTCTCTGGAGTAATAGTGTTTAAAAAAATGCACAAATGCAAAAAATGGAAATGGACATTATACTTAAAATACTAAATTGGCAAAGTGACAGGACTCTTGAAAGCCCACCCCCACCGACACACCTATACTTACCTTCCTGTGCTCCCCTGCTGCTCCATATCTCTAGCATGTGATCTCCTCCCAGGATGCAGTTCTTGGGCCTAAACACTGCAGGAGAATGTCAACCGTAGGTTTGCTCTGGCATCATCTGTCATGTGGCTTGCATTGAGTTACATTGCTGGAGGAATTGAACAGTTGGGGAACAGAGCCAAGATGAGGAAAAGTAGGTAAGGGTGGGCTAGGAAGAGACAAGGGACATAGGAGTTGATTTACTAAAAGCAAATACATAGTGCACTTTGCAACACGCAATTGCATTCTGCAAGAGCAGTTGCTCCAGAGCTTAGTAAATGAGCAAAAATTCAGTTTTTCTATTTTCTTTACAAAGTGAAGCTTTACCTTATTTATTAAGCTCCGGAGCAACTGCTGTTTGCCTTTAGTAAAACAACCCCATGGTCTTTTTAATAACTGGATACTACAGATGAATAAACATAAATCTGCCAGTCCTTTATATAAGCCCAACTCAAAAGTCTAGATATCACCTGTAATGGGCCTCTGCTGGAACTGATGCAGGTGACTGATGTGAAGATAAATGTGATATAAGGAAGTAACGGAGAAAGACCAAGCTATGGCTCTATCAGAAAAAATTGCATTGTAGCAACAGATTGTTCCAAACTGTCCCTCTCTTGGAACCAAATACCTCTGTTCCCCTTTCCTTTTCATTTGTTCCTCTTTTCGGTCTAATGAATAGACCTCTGTTAGAAACAATGTATTATTTAACATCAAAAGTGTTATACTACACTAATCTGTCATTTAACCTTTATATTATTGCATTTGTTATTTTGAAAAGCCGGTATAAAAGAAACTTTGTGTGAAAAAACTTTTGTGCGCTTCACCAATAATTTGTTGTATTATTTCTTCATGGTCCATTTACCCAAGAGTGTGGCAGGGGGGTGTACTTTGCCTACAAAATTGTGATAAATGGTACCCTCCTTTTAATCTCAGAAAGTTTGGAGGCATGACAATGCTTTGTAAGTACAACGTGTTAGACTAAAACAGTTGAATGTTTCAGGGCAGTTGGTGCTTTATAAGTAGCGTATATACTCGACTATAAGCCAACCCAAATTTAAGCCAAGGCACCTAATTTTACCACAAAAAAATTGGAAAACTTGAGTATAAGCCTAGGGTAGGAAATGCAGCAGTTACTGTAAATGGAAAAGAGGGTCAACCATGCCCATTTGCAGCTTCACTGTGCTCATTTCCAGCCTCACTGTGCCCATTGCATGCCTCACTGTGACCATTGCATGTCTCACTGTGCCCATTGCATACCTCACTGTGCCCATTGCATGCCTCACTGTGCCCAATGCATGCCTCACTGTGCCGATCTGCATACCTGATCTCTGTGTAATGCAGTCAGTTGGCGGGCGTCCAGTGTAACAAAGCCCCGCCTCCTCCTCGCCCTCGTCCGTGATAGATGGAACACTCCAAGCAGTGAGTCAGTGTTCAGTGTTCTGCCTATCACGGACAAGGATGAGGAGGGGGCGGGGCTTTGTTACACTGGACAGCCACCATCTGACTGCATGAAACAGGGGCTGGTCAGGTATGCAGATCGGAGAGACTCGAATATAAACTGAGGGGGGCTTTTTCAGCACAAAAAAATGTGCTGAAAAACTTGGCTTATACTCGAGTATATACAGTACATAATGCTCAACTAAAAATTGAAGTTGAATGTTTAATGTTTCAGAGCAGTTGGTCCTGAGTTCTATCAAGGGACCCACTTTGGGATTACACTACTACTCCCATATAGTATACTCCGTATTCCCATAAAGCGGTATTAAATACAAAAGCAAACATTTATTATATTGCAGCTTACCAATTCTTAGATGCAGTGGCTGCATTAGTTCTTTTTTACTCTTTCTTTCCTTTATTTTCACCTGGTGATCCTGACAGTAAATCTGTTGATTTTTCAAAAGAAAAAAGCTCTTTTGCAGGTGTAGCAGCAAGAGCAATAGGACAAACCAATTACCACTGACAATGATTAGCTTTTATTTATTTATAAAAACCCAAATGATATCCTAAAAGAAAAAAACTGTTGCCGCTTATAAATTATTAGCTTAAATGGGTTGTAAAGGTTAATTTTTTATTTTCTAAATAGGTTCCTTTAAGCTAGTGAATTGTTGGTTCACTAAACGTTTTCTTCGATTTCCCTTCTAAATGTTTTTTTTCTTTGTTTTCTTTGTCTGAATTTCTCACTTCCTGTTCCTCCTCAGTAACAGAAACAGGAAGTGAGAAATTCAGAAAAAAAAAAAACATTTAGAAGGGAAATCAAAGGAAAAGGTAAGTGAACCAACAATGCACTAGCTTAAAGCGGGGGTTCACCCTAACAAAAAAAAAATTGTCTACCTTGCCATCCAGCATACTAGCGTGAGCTACAGTATGCCTTTATTTATTTTTTTGCGCCGTACTCACAGTTTAATTCATTAGTTAAGTTTCAGACTCCCCGCGGGGAGTAAGCGTTCCTATGAAGAGGGGAACATGATTGACGGCCGGCTATGGCGCGTCACGCTTCCCGAAAATAGCGCTTCCCGAAAAACGGCGCCTGCGCAGTCAGCTCCTAGTCTGTGCGCAGGCGCCGTATATCGCCGTGAAGAGCCGAGTCCTACTCCGGCTATTTTCGGGAAGCGTGGCGCGCCATAGCCGGCTGTCAATCATGTTCCCCTCTTCATAGGAACGCCTACTCCCCACGGGAGTCTGAAACAAAACTAATGGATTAAACTGTGAGTACAGCGCAAAAAAATAAAATAAAGGCATACTGTAGCTCACGCTAGTATGCTGGATGGCATGGTAGAAACTTGTTTTTTAGGGTGAACCTCCGCTTTAAAGGAACCTATTTAGAAAATAAAAAACAAACCTTTACAACCCCTTTAAGTTTGAGTTCAATTTGTTTGTGTTTCTAAATCTGCTAGTGCTTCTAACACTCCCCTCCTCTTGCTGCTGTCTTAAGGTGCCCCTGTGGTCGTTCATTCAGAGTAAAGACACTCTAATACAGGAGGTGTGTTACTGGCGAGATCACCAGGTGAAAATAGAGGGAAAAAAGCCTAAAAAAACAAAACAAATTCAGCCCCCAACATCTAATGATTGATAAGCTGCAATATATTACATTTTTGTTTTTGAGTTTAATACCACTTTAATTTTATCTTCACAGTTTTCTGTCAAAATGAACAGTTTCCTAGGGGGTGCCTGGAAGGAGAGGTTGGGTTTTCAGGTATACGAAAAACAGTTTAGATAAATCAGCACCTATTCCAAGGCTTCCACTGGACTGGTATTGCCCACGTGAAGCAAAGAGACAGATATTTAATGGACTTAACTTGTCTAGGTTAATAGCCATTTTGGTTACGGCCATACACAAGAGATGACGTACCATTGATGTCTCAGTGCCAAAGATCACCCTTTCATCCTACATGATCATTGGAGTTGAATATTCATGTACACTTCCTGTCAGGTTTATCTCAGGGAAACAAATGCTATCATATGCAAAAGTGTTTTTAGAAGGTCAACTTTGCTGATGCAGTCAGTCAGAGGCTGTCTGCTGCATTATGATTATGTCCTTAACAAGACCATGCAAATATCATCTCATGTTGATGGGTAGCCTAACGGTGGCTTAAAGATAGCAGTTAAAAGTATTCTTCTATGGGGTTACTAGACAAGGATACCACTGCATGTAAAAAAAGCTTCCCCTGCTATACCCCCTTTTCCGGACATATGTTTTAATCTGATCAGGTACTGAAGCATTCACATATTTACTAGCTATTCCATGCAAAGTGACAG
This sequence comes from Rana temporaria, assembly GCF_905171775.1. NCBI lineage: Eukaryota > Metazoa > Chordata > Amphibia > Anura > Ranidae > Rana > Rana temporaria. The sequence goes on along the minus strand of NC_053492.1, from coordinate 95,762,432 downwards.
TACTTCCTGATAACTTATTCTCCCCCTCCAGCCATGTTTTGCTCAATTATACCTCTCTGCTACCTCCTTGGCTGGACCAATCAAAATGGCCAAAGATCAAAACCTGACAAAATAACAGTTAAATATGTCAATGGTCTCCAGGACACTGGGAACTCCAGGACACTGCAATGCTGGGGCAAAGGTGCAGTACCACTACCCCTGTCAGCCTATAGCAGAGCCAAAGGGAACAAGATGTCCCATTGACCCAACGACCCAACTGATTAGTCTGAGTCTCTGGGCAAGTTCCAAAATGCATAATTGGACCATTCTTTAATTTATTTGCCCAGTTTTAGATTGACATTAGTGATCTGCAGTGAGAACATTTAGCAATTACACGTTATGCTCTTGTACCCAAAGTTAGGTATACAATATTACACAGTGATATCGCACAAAAATAATTTCTTTGTATATCTAATTCTATAATAATATAAAAAATATCTGAAAACATGCCCAGGTATAGAAGAGAGAGAGCATGTAAATATAATAACATATTGTGATGTAATTCTGTGCTATCACTTCAACTTTCAAATCTCAGAGTAAATCAATAAAGTGTGGTAACTGATTGACAGGGTGGTTAGCACATGTCTAGTTCTGTATTTATTTAACCAGTTCAATCACCCAGTGTAAGAGCTTTGAGCTGTGACTGACAGTGATCCCGGAGTACGTGGAATCCTGCTTATACGGTAAGATGGCATGATATGCAGTTACTATGTCAAGACCGAAGATTTGCCTTTGAAGCTCTTAACTTTCAATAGCTGTTTGCTCTATATCAATCAGTAAATCTGCCACACATGTAGCAAGATTTTAGTGTTTGGTATCAGCTTAAATCCATATAGTAATCAGCAGAGAAAATGTGTGACATAGGCATCCTTGTAAATATACAATGTGCCCTGTTTGAGCACTGCAGATTTAGCGTACGGTAACTAAATCCAGTATTTTGACAAAACAATATTTTGAACACTGATAGGCAAATTGAAAACATTTTTATTTAGTGGGCTGCTGCATGTCTAAGCTTGAGCACAGGTTCCTTTGAGTTTGAGGACCCCCCCCCATCCCTCCAACAACCCTTGTAGTCTAGGCCTTAATGGATTGTCATCCTCAATCGCTAAAATTTCATAAAATTCGAACATGTTATTGTACAGTAATTTTAAACATTGTTTTTAATATTTTTAAATCTGCATCTTTTATTAAATAATAGACATGTTATGAAGATCATAAGATTTTCATATACTGTTTACACAAATTTCAAGACAATTCACAGCTTCCAAAAGAAAATTACTGAAGGAGCAAACATCACAATTTTTCTCGTTCCTGAAAAGAACTTACGGTTTTCATGTAAAGTGTACTGGTTTCTTGTTCAATAATTTTTATTGTAGGTATATCAAAAATGTACAACAGTACAAAAGTGCCTTGTCCGCCCACGCAAGGGCTGTGACTGGCAACATAGAGAACATAAATGTACATACACAGCATAAGCAAAGGAGGAAGGGCCTTCTTCTCAAACAGGTATATCCAGGTATACCCAA